>NC_137642.1:8753476-8961587 GCF_963383615.2 Lipophrys pholis | reverse complement strand
CTTGCTCAAGATAAGAGCACAACCATACCATTTAGATAAAATGATTAGTTTGTTTCACTTTGCTATTCAAGTGAGGGGGATATCATGTCAAAAAAGTAAAGAGTAAACAATGAATAATGTGCAACATTGGGGTCTAACATCAACATATGTTTAAAACATGCCCTCCATAACGGGATAGAAATTCCCTTTAATTTTAAGGATTCTGTTAGAGACTAAATTAATAGCAGAAGGTCAAAGAGATGTGACTGAGTGCTTTTGCAAATTGTGATGGTTTTTGTGCAAGAAATGCTATACATATCCTAAATAGAGCCCATACTAAAGAAAAGACAATTGCTTTCCCATTTTATATCAGATATATGATTCTATATATTGTGATGTGTAAGTAGATGTGGAATATCAGAACTTTTTCAGGTTCACATTTTAACATTGCATGAAAATGTGTACAAGTATATATCTCTGATCTCACTGAAGCAATTTCTCTGACTGGTCCAATCGTGCAGGACAATTTGCAATTAAATAAACCATAAAACAAGGGACTTATATAATTTCAGGTAATCAAAGAAATCCAGTTCATAATTTTTTTTTTTTTGACGTCTTGAAGGAGTCATGGAATCATAAACCTTGTATTGCTCACAATTGGTCTCTAACTGCAAACTGTTGTTTAATTGTGAGCGTTGAAGCTGTTGACCTGAGTTGCAACACTTTGGCAATGCACTTTAGTTAAATTGACAAAAATGTCCAACTAAACGGGACTTGACATCCCTGGATGAGGCACGTGTATGTGTGTGTGTATGCGTGCGTGTGTGTGTGTGAGTGTGCTTATGTATGTGCGTCACTCTTGGAATGTGTAACTGTCTGAGAAAGAAAGATCACACAACCCTCAATGTTAATTTGCATACGTGGGATTTCTTTGCATATTAATTATTATTTGTTATTCAAGTGTGTGTGTGTGTGTGTGTGTGTGTGTGTGTGTGTGTGTGTGTGTGTGTGTGTGTGTGTGTGTGTGTGTGTGTGTGTGTGTGTGTGTGTGTGTGTGTGTGTGTGTGTGTGTGTGTGTGTGTGTGTGTGTGTGTGTGTGTGTGTGTGTCCTAGATAACCTTTTCAAGCCGAGGGAGAGGTCTATATCAGGCAGAGAGATGCAGCTGAGGTCCAGACGGTGAGTCCTCGAGACCAAACCCGAGTCCGACCCTGTCACTCTGTCCCCTCCTTGCTCTTTAGTTTTCCTTGTTCCCCCCCATTGAAATCCATCAGCCATGTTTGTCATATCTCGCACACATGGACACAATTCACAACCACGCATCCTCATGCAGTATGGATACAATAGATATTTGATGCCCACGTGTCTTGGCAGGAGAGGTGAGCTTCTGTCTGTATACCTTATCTCTCTTCTTTTTTTCTTTTCTTATCTGTGGAAGCACACCTGATCAGATGTGGACTGCCCATTGTAAAAAAAATTTCGAAAGCAACCCTATCTGACTTCAAGGATCTTTTAACAAATTGGCTGTAGTTGTGGGAGTGAAAAAAAGAGTCTGTTTATCAGTGGATCCAGGTTCTTTTTTTTTTCTTTTCTTTTTTTTAACTGGCTGTGGTCTCACGAGATAAAACCTTGTCTCTGGTATGCCAATCTGTTGGCATGGCTGAGCCACCCCAAGATTTCTGATACTGTATTCCCTTAAAGTCTGTGAATTTTCTTTCTTTTTTTTTTTACTTTGCGTCTACAGGATTTACAACAACCTGCCAGAGGTGACAAGGAAAAAGGAAGAGGAGAAAAAGAGGGCTGTGTCACAAACCAACAGGCTGCGGGCAGAAGTCTTTAAAAAGGTGCAGTGGAACACATCTTTCACCAAAATCAAGTTCCTGTTGTTGGATTTGTGTACAAGTAACACGTCCAACATTTAATCCATACCCTCTAATTCCAGAGAACAGGTGGCTCAAACAAACCTGCCTAACAGTTTTGTTTTTCGATCTTAATCACTCTTGCAAAGCCTTTGCCAAAACCTCTTTTATGCAAAGCGCACAGACATGAGAACTACCTGCTTGACACTAAACTAAGCTGAAGAGTTTTAATGATTGCACGCCAAAAGAGAGCAGATGTTCAAATGTAAGTCAACACACTATATTTAATAACACAGCCATCTGTGAGTAGTAGCTTTTTTTTTTTTATTAATGTTTTTAATTTAATTTGGCTCAATCTCTTTCTACAAATACTACGACCCTCTACTGCAACCAAAAGCATAAAAAACGGACGATATCTGACCATGTTTTAATGTGTACGCTTCTTATATGTTAAAGACTATATTAGAATTATCTCTCATTGGAACCAAAGTGAAACATCACATTAGAGCAACATAAAAACCCCAAAAAACACACTGGTATAGACCCTACCGGGATATGTTTAACTGACATTAATCTAAAAGACATACTCATGATGTGGACGTTGAGTTTAAGCATCTACAATGATTTTTCTTTTTAAATGGAATATGTTTTGACCATTGCCCAGCAGAGGTCACTGTTTAACTACTAAATCCAGCCCTTCATCCATCTATCATAGTGAACCATCATCTACATCAGGGGTGGGCAAGTCATTCTGTTCCGGGGAAGCATGATACACCAGGAGGTTACAACCACAGGGCCAAGCTGCTAGATAATAATAAGATAGTTTTGATAAACTGAAGTTTTTACTATATTTCTTTGAGAGTTTTCATCGGCAATGATGATTCAAATATTTACAATCTTTCAACACCCACAATCATGCATACACATTGAAAATCTAATGCTACAAGCTGACAAATATGTTGCACTACATGTATTATGTAGGCTAATTTCTCACTGACCAGTTGTGGGCCGGTCACAGACATCCAAAGGGCTGCATGTGGACCTTGGGCTGTGTAATGCCAAGGTCTGACATGGATAAGTGGTTCAACCCACACCCTGTCCCACTGTAAACACTCCAGATTTAATGTGACACTTGTGACTCCGGCAAAATGAGGTAACACTGACCAATCAGTCATGCCTCAACCAAACCGTTACTGCATGATGACCACAGATAAGTTGACTCTTTATAATAAGTTTTGTCAAAATGCCCCGTGTTTATACACAAGCCTCCATCTATAATGTTTAGTAATATGTATATTAGCCAGTCCTCACAGGACCTTTTATAATAGGGAGTGTCATGATTCCCCTGCATTGAGGTGTGCATGGGAAGTGACTGATATATTTAGGACATGCACTGTCAGACAGCTCCGCTCTGCCTCACTTGTGGGTGAGCCTTCGCTCAGCCTCCCATTATACCCAAACCACAACAATGAATTCACTGACAGTCAGGTGAAATGTGAAAAATGTGAAGATATGTCCCCAATCTCTTTCAGATAATTACACAATCATGGCAGGCTGTGTGTGAGCGTAAGGGAGGGAGAGAGAGAGAGAGAGAGAGAGAGAGAGAGAGCCACGATCTTAAAGATGATCTAAATCTGATTGGCTTATCCATCTTTTGTTGCTGCAGAATAAAAGTGGAATGTGTTCTGCCTCAGGCCTCAGTTTTATTTTTAAGGAAATAGTGAATCTCCTTTAAGTCAGCATTTTGTGGTTTACTGATGCTGCAACTGATGTCAAGCGCAATGTAACGTCAACGTGTTTCTGTAAGGAAATGTTTTAACTCGTTGGCGAGGTCGGAGCGGCCGTGATCGCCGAGAGACAGACATTAGTCAAGCCCAAGCTGAGAAATTGCAAGAAAAGAAAACACTGTGTGCTTTGGATGTCTTATTTTTATCTTAAAGCTTCCAACACACACAAAGGGTTAGCCTAGTGAAGATTTATAGAGGGGCCTGATAGCATGGCTGTAAAAGGTGGGCGGCTTTTGAATGCTGACAGAAAAAACTGATTTCAGTGGTTGGGTGGTACTGTAAGAGGCCAGTGATTGTATAGCGGAGGCGGTGTGTGGTCAGATAGTGAGCCAGAATTATTCCCCCTACCTGGGTTTGGCCACCTCAGGGGCGAGGCTGATGGAAGTGAAAGCCAATTTAGCTGTAGGAGTCGCTCCCATGTGAGACGCTGAATTGCTCTTAAGAGGCGGAGGAAAGGAGCTTCGAGTGCAGATGGATGCATTTAGGGTGCGTTTTGGAGGGAGTTTCTTTTATCATTATTGTTTTTTTTTCTTCCTTTTTTTCCCCTTGTTTTGCAGAGAATTCTGGACCAGATCCTGCAAAGATGAACCACCAGACCTCAGGAGCCAAACAGGGTCAACTCATGATCATTATCAAAAACGACTTGGTCGAATTGAGTTCATTTGCTACCAAAACCCGTGTTTCTCTGTAGTTGTGCAGTTAACAGTTCTTCATGTCATCATCATGTCTTGTCTCTATTCCAATGACACGTGTCGCCCGCGAAAGACTAAAAACCTTTTGGTTGACCACTCATGTTTATTCTGCGCATGAAAACTCCATGCGAAAGGTTGCGTGCTACCAAGTGTTGTGTGCAGACACTCATTTGAAAATGGCAGGGGTCTGCCAGTTGAAATATGAATCCTATTTTTCTCGTTCAAATTAGCCCTCACTGATTAAATACGGAGCAGATAAATCATGTGATTTGAGCAAATCCTCTCCCCGTGATTTCCTTTTTGGTCGACAGCCGAAGTATTTCAAACATCATATTAAATGCTTTTCAAGGACGTTCTGCGTTGAAGCGGAGTCATTTTCTTGTAAATGGCGTATTAGCGCTGTGAGAGGAACACCTTGGCTCGGTCATTGGTACAGTACCGAAGGTGTTCATAAAGTGGGAAAAAGGGGGCCTATGTGTTTTCGTCACTGCTTTCACGGCTGCCTCGAGGCTTCTCGGAGCCTCCCATGCGGAACAGTGGAATTTCAAGCTAATCGAACTCAGGAGACACGCCGCGCCCGTGAAAGAGGCCTTTGTCACAGAGCTTCCAACCAGAGATGACATTGTAATAGGAGAGGAGACTCCTGAGCGCAGCCTGGGACCACAGTCAACATATATAGCCTGTAAAGGTGAGTGACATCTCTGTGGCATTTAAACTGAGCCCGCTGGGACGAGGAGGGAGCACAAGGGAAGGACATGTGCCGCATGCTGCAGAATGAAAAACACAAAATACCCGTGGTTGTAGCAGACTTTAGCGGCGTGGGATGTCGGAGAGTAAACACGGTTCCAAACAAAATGCCGGAGTCCTTATTATGCTAATCTTTTGAGTTTCTGTCAAATTCATGGCCTCAAAGAGAGCAGGGTTTACGAGTCCCACTTTATCCTCCGTCTAAAATGAGTCATTTTCCTTCATGCCTCTTTATGGTCCTTCTGCCCTCCAAGACTTTTTTTTTTTTTTGCCTTCATTTTCTTTTTGTGAAGTCTCTCTTTTAAAACTACCGAGCTTACTTACAGTCAGCATTGAGTGCTTGTAATTTGACTTCAGCCTCACAACTCTGAAGCCACAGATTCCTCCTCCAAGAATTTACTAATCCTCCCAACTTACATCATGATTTGTCACTTACCCAAATATCCGTCACTGTCACTTTATGTTTTGGACGCAAAATCTCTAAAAGCATAATAGGACCCCTTTGATAAAAGTCTAATTTTACCTGGTAGTTTTATTTTATTCTCCTTCTGAGAGAAAGTGATGAACTAGTGATTTCCTCCAAGCTTCTGCTCCCATTCAGGAGGATCGATCCTATTTGTGAGTGTCATGATAATTGCAGTGTTGATACACACCTAACTTACTCTGCGTTACCTGCAAGGCCATTTAAAAGAAGTAATCCACTTGGGAGACGTGTGCTCCTCTCATGTAGGCCAGTTCCAGACAATGGACGGAGACTGACAGGCCGGCTTAGACCACGGGACGTGCTCTTGTCAGTCAGACTCTCTCTCTCGAGGCATCATGTGTCTGTGTGTCACATCACTATCTCTGCATAATGTGGAGTGTTCTGAGGCCCCTCGACGATCCTCCCAATGGCCCTGAAAGACTTAACTGCCCCAAGGGAAAGACTGATATGTCTGTCTTAAGGAGAACAGCGGCTGAGCTCACAAGGCCAATTGTGATTCTCTATGCTGAGCCACTGATTATGAATTGTTCCTCAGCTATTACACTGGCACACATTATATCTGAACATCAAGCTTCATTATCATCTCTATGTAGTGGATCTGTGATCCACACGAGTGATGTCAACTGATTGAAGACAATCTTGGTAATTAGGAGTTTCAGTGTTCACGCGTTTGAGTGTCTTGTCTTTGCTGTCAATGCATGAGGAGTTTCAGAGTGACCAAGCAGTGGGAAAAAAAAGTTTGGCATTTCTTAGAAAAGCAAAAAGTAAATCAGTTCCACCATGGACGACATAAAATAGGGTGTAATATAAGTCTTCAGAGAGAAAATGAAAATCTTCTGGGATTTTAAGGACAAAAGCCAGTCGTAAGTCAAGTCAGCTCGGGCAAAGCAAAGAGGTTTTTCCCACGTCTTTCTTTTGTTTGCAGCCTCGTAGGTGATGTGGAGTGAAGTGACACCTGCTCAGTAACACGTGTGATGTTTATTCTGCCTGAAGCAAACAAGGTAAAAGTGATTAGGTTAAACTAGCCTGGGTAGTCTACACAAGCCACAGATGGGGCCAGAGTAATGACAGTTTGTGCATGTCTGTGTCTATAAATGTTTCCAAGTGGACTGTTAAAATGAGGGGTGAGGTGACTCCCATTTTTAATATAGAGAATTCACTGATATGAAATCAACTCACTTCAAATAAGATGCTTTGTGCTGATATGTATGAAGTCAAAGCACAGGGCTTTATTATTATAGTTTCACCAAAGAAACATCTCTGAGATAATCGGGGTTCCTTTGAGAGACTGGTGTTGAGCCACTTGAAGGACATCACAGACCCCATACTGGACCCCCTGCAGTTTGCCTACCGGGCAAACAGGTCAGTGAAGGATGCAGTCAACATTGGACTGAACTACATCCTGCATCACCTCGACTCCCCAGGGTCCTACGCTAGGATCCTGTTTGCAGACTTCAGCTCTGCGTTTAACGCCACCATCCCTGACATCCTACACCGCAAGCTCACCCAGTTCAGAGTTCCGGCCTCCACCTGTCAGTGAATCACCAACTTCCTGACTGACATGAGCAGGTGAGGCTGGGGAGCATCACATCCAGCACCTGGACAATCAGCCCTGCCCCCCCCCCCCCCCCCCCCCAGGGGTGTGTTCTCTCGCCCCAGGAGCTGCTGATCATGTTTTACACCTCCACCATTCAGTCTGTTCTGTGCACCTCCATCACTGTCTGGTTTGGATCTGCAACCAAACAGACACAGACGACAACGGACAATCAGGACGACAGAAAAGATCATCGGTGTTGACGTTCCATTCAGGACTTATACTGGTCCAGGATCAGGAAACGGGCAGGTAGCATCACTGCAGACCCCTCACACCCCGGACACAATCTGTTCAAACTTCTCCCCCTCTGGCAGGCGTTACAGATCACTGTACGCCAAAACAATCCGCCACAAGTACAGTTTCTTTCCCCAGGCTGTCACTCTGATGAACGCTACTCAGTCACAGAATGTCAGACCTGCTGCTGTGGAATAACCTGGAACAAACTGTCACTGTGACTGTACCTAATATGTATATTATTTATTTTAAAATGACCATCTATGTCACTCCATCATGTAAATACTTAACTACCTCATGTTGCGTCATCATCTTTTGCACTACTCACCACTGCACTGTTATCTATTGTCTTATTTAGCCCTGTACATATTAGTCTTTAATTACTTGTTTATATAGTTTGTTCATTGTTATTATTTAATGTTTAAATTGTACAAAGAGTGCATGGTTTACTGAAGCCAAATTCCTTGTTTGTTAAACATACCTGGCCAATAAAGCCGATTCTGATATATATATATATATATATATATATATATATATATATATATATATATATATATATATATGGCAGCATTTCACATTATATTTTCCAGAAAATTATCCAGAGGAAAGGCTTTAGTCAAACCAGCTAGCTGCCTGGGGCCCTGCCCTTTTCCAAGCTGATTTTCTATCTTACTCTATTGTGCTTCTGCAGCAGCATCCATCACTTCTCAGAGAGACTCAGTTATATGGGAAGAGTCTTGCATCTCAACCCACTGAGGACCAACTACATCACATGTAACACACTGGAGGGGAGAAATACAAGAAATTAGGATCAATGAAAGTCTGTATTTACGGTATGATACTCATGATGATTTGTTACTCTTCCATACGTTTGTTAGAGCTCTGATGAAGCCATAGCTATTGATGTGCCTTCACTCACAATGAAAGGGGGGAGGGGGGGGGCATAAGCACAGCATGTGGCCCATACACAAACATCAAATAGATTCATGTTGTTTTTAACAATGCTATGTCTAATGGTGGCTTGGTTGAATAGTTCAGAAAAGCAGAGCTGAAAGAGGAAAGAATATATAAAATAGGAAAAATCTCTTATAACTACTATGAGTCATTTCGAGAGAAGAAAAGGCACAACATATAAGATGATTTGGCATTTGGAACATATATTGAAATGTCAAACGAACTAAACCTTTAAGAGTTTGTTCTTTAATGGTGTTTCAAGTTTATTTGCATCATGTCATTGATATCCTTGACTTTTCAGCTTGACACACTTGGACTTAAGTGTAGAAATGGAGCTCCTTCTTGTAACGTCTATGACATGATTCTTCCAAACAACCACTCCGAAAGACCATTTTGGATTGTCCACAGTTATTTTTAGACTATTGTAATTTTGTAAAAGTGTTGCTGCACTGAAGGTATTTTCAACTGTTAATCAAGGAACTATTTGAATGTTTTAGTGTTTTCCTGCTTCACTTGCAGTCTTGCATCTAACATTTATCTTCATGACGTTTTCAACAACCTTCCTTTTTAAAATATACACTTAAAATCACAGTCTGGATTGTCAATGGAGATCCAACCCGGGGGTGCATGCAGCCTCCTCTGTACCATATTCAGTCATATTAATCACCACAACACAGAAGCCACATGTGCATCAGGATTGAAGCCCTTCTTCCTCCGACCCTGTCTGGTATCTGAGTTAGTCCCTTAACAACAAAAGCAATCCTGACGGGCAAATGTGCACTGGGACCATCCAGCCATCCATTCATCCATCTTCTTTATCACTGTGTCCAGCTGAGGGCTGCGTGGAGCTGAAGCTGTTCCCAGCTAAAAGTGGAAGGAGAAGGCAGGGTACACTCTGGACAGGTCACCAGTTCATTACAGGGCTATACAGGGAACCATTCGGGCTTTCTTTTTTTTTCTTTTTGTTTGACTTCTATTTTTGTTGACACCCCTGCTTCACATCTTACTGAAATGTAATAATATTTGAATTAGGAAAACAAAAAATGTGTGGAAAAAGAACGTTAAAGAGAAAGGAATACATGTAAACACGCACCAGGAATAACTGGGACAGTAGAGGCAGTCCAGCTATTGCTGTCTCAACCAACCAGTGTGCCTTGCACTTTTTCATTGTGTATAACTAAAATAATTGTCATCTCTAATACTCCTAGCATTTGTTTTTTTGTTTTCTCAAATCTCAATTTACATATGTAGGGCTATTTGTGGAGAAAGCTGTAGAGTGTTGTGTCAGATTGCACAATCCTAAACAAACCGACTTGAGGCTACAGCCTTTGCACATTTGTTTTTGCCTCCACAGTTTGTCACCAATGTAATCTCAAATGGCAAAATCATATTGGAACAACGTCTAAATACTTCAGAAGTACTGAAAACTGACAGTGAAAATAAAATAAATGTACTGGTTAATATGTAAGGCTGCCCCTGGGGGTTGAGACTCAGAGGCTTCAGATGGGAGGAAACGGTAACTCTCTGACTTTAGGACCCTGCGCAGTGTGAAGCGCACATGGCACCGTGCGGCCGCTCCGGTACGAGAGGCGATGCCAAGTGCGCTCCACTATACTCCCCAACATCCTCTCGTTCTGACTTTTCTGTCGCCTCCATACATCCACCTCTCAGGAGCAACACCTCCTCTCACTAACCCGCCACATGTATCCGTGAATCCCTCCCCGATTGGTTTTATTTCTTTCTTTCTTTCTTTCTTGTGAGGAAAAGTTTTTGACAGCTTCTTCCTCGGAGTGACAGCCTGAACGCATCTCGCTTGGATTCTGGATGGTGAAGCGTTTGGGGTTTTTCCTTCCTCCCTTAATATCTGCACCGCACTGACCCCTATCTCCATCCGATCACCTGTGTGAAGTATCCGGCTGCTGCCGCAGTCTGACCGGAGCGCCTTCCCCGGGATCAGCCCCCGGGAGAGCGGCCACGATGCGGACCTGGAGGCGGCGGAGGAACTTTGCCTTTCTGCTTTTCTCTCTGCGCGTCTGGTGCCTGTGCGCCGCCGCGCAAAACGCTGACTGCACGCTTTCAAACGCAACGGAGGGTGAGTGGCTGGCAACGTTTCGGTCATTTGTCTTGGCGCTTTGTGCTGCAGATGTTAAAATGAGATGAGCAATTAACGGGAGATTTTCAGGAGAGTCGGCCCTGGATTTGTATTGATTTCAGTGGGAGTGACTGTGTCCTTAGAAAACACACGCAACAGCATTCATTCATCCCTTCCTGGTGAAATTTTCGACTCCCCTCCCCTCCCTCACGTCTTGAAGCTCCTTCTCATTGTCATGCTGTGCACTTCACACTTTGGGTCAGCCAGGGAGGAAATAGAGTTTGTTATTTTAGATCCATCTTTGGGTTGAGATGGAACAATAAAAGGAAGTCAGACCGCTGTCACAATGAACAGATGAGTTTACCATCCACTAGGATGCGGCTCCTCTGTAGGCTGTAAACATAAATCAAAACAGGATGTTGTTTTTGATCAGCTTCTAAATTTAAGCCACCGCGTGAATGAGAAGTGATAACAGGGTATTGTGTTGCTTATGGGATGGAGCATGCGCCACTATAACAATGTGTGTTGCAGTATCAGAGCAAAATTGAAGAAATCAAGGAGGAAAACAAATATAAACCAAGATTTTTTTGGTCAATAAGCGGGTGCATTAATATTGCTGGCCTGTCAAATCCAAAGAGTGTCAATTATAAATAAATCCAGGAGATTATCTCTTATCATGTCATTCAAATATATAATGAATCCGTAAAATGCACTGCTGAAACCACACTGCACGCCATTCACATTCAGAGGGAGTGCTGTGAATGCACAATGCTCACAAAGTAAATAGAAATACACACTGATAAAAATAGAAGTTCGGTCACTTCTAAATAATGTATTACTTTCCACCTCGCAAAAAGTCAAGTGCAGTGCGAGCAGCCGGCTTTTGTTAAAGAAATGCACATATTGTTACACACTTGGTGCAGGCGAACATGAAGCCCGGGGGCACATCATTACTAGTATCGCATGAATTAAAGCAAAGCTTCCCTGAAAATTACCCCGGCTGGTGGAGACACAGAAAGATACGGCTCAGGAGATGTTTACTGCAAACATCCGCTCAACATGGGGTCATTAGAGCTCTCACTCACAGAGTGAGCTCATATATGAATGCAGGGAGTAAAAATAGTTTTGAGGGGTACGGTGGGTGCTGAACTAGAGCAGCTGCTTTGAAGTTAGTGGGATGTTGACTTCGGGATTTAATCTGAGTTGTAACCTGGTTTGATTATGTTTACCATTGCCGCTGTCTGGATGTTAGTGACTTGACATCAAGATAAAGAGATTTTGTTTACCAGAACATTCTCTATGTTCTCCTAGAAGATTGCTTAAATTGGTTGAAAACAGAGGGTTACGTAGTGTTCACCTCACAGCCGGTTTAAATCTCAGCTTGGGGCCTTTCTGTGTTTTATGTTCCCTCAGTTCATGGGTTTCTGCCAGATACCTGCAGGTCTGAACTGGAGTGTGGTGTTATTTTTTGCTCTTTTTACATGTGTACATGTGTTCCATCCTCACAAAACCTTGAGTTGGATAAAGCAGTGTATGAGATTGTAATGCTTAAGTAAAATGGTAGCGTTTTATAGCAAAGGCTGCTCCAGGTATATAAGGATTTAATAGTTGCTGTAGAGAAATTGCAGGGAAAAAAAGCAGAGGATCTTCAGACAGCTTTATTAATTTAAAATATGACAAATAACAATGATATATCTTGTTGTGGTTTGGTGGAGTATTCATCTTCTCCTTGTGCCTGCATGTTCTCTGGGTGCCCCAGCTTCTTCCCACAATCCAAAGACATCGATGTCAGGTTCATTGACGACTCTTAACAAGTTGTGTGTGCTCGTGTCTTTAAAAAACAAAGTCCTTTCTTACACCTAGCAAAAAGCACTGTCAGATTATTCCATCCCACCGATCAGAATATGTTTGCATATCTTTTAGAAATGTACTGCTTATTTAATTTGAATGACTTGTTGCCTGATGTAATTTAAGTAGAAGTGTAGGTGAAGGATGAAATTACACATTATCTCAGCGGAACATTAAATCCATAAATATCCGTTCAGCCAAAATGGTTTGGCTTAACTGTGGCCTAAATCCGACACGACTGGTTACTTGACTTAACGCGGATTTGTGACGAGCGGCCTGCCAGAATCGGCAGAGCTTGCGCCAGTTCCACGAGTTGACGCTCGTGCCAAAGCTAGCCTGAGTGATGTTAACTAAAACTTTGTACCCTCAGCGAAACTCTGCCACTGCTACACTTCTACTGCCAAATCTGACAATCAGACATGGACCAGAGCTGACTGACATTCTGTCCTCCGGTGCCAGAACATCCCCGAGTGTGCCAGCGCTCCGCTCAAATCGGGCTCCTGGACACAGTTCAGAAACTGTTGTGTTCCGCTGTTATTGAAGTAAGTGACGCATCAGACACTGAGGACTTTGTCTTCGTGAGGTCTTGATCGCACACTGATGGATATGTACTTGCTCAGAGGATGAGAGTAATGCACAGCTGAGTATCTTTTAAAGGAGTGCTTTTGGATTAAAGCCTTGCTCTTGCATTTTATTGAGGTAGAGAGACAAATAGGGGCCGGTTAAAGGGTTTTCTGCCGCCATTATATGATTAAAATGTCCATTACAGTATTTTTCTCCCATGTCACACCGACAAAAAGTCTCAAGTAAAACTTTAGTTTGTGTTCAGCAGGTCTTTATTTTACATTCAGAATGAATCTCTTCATGTTTATGTATGCTGATCGAAAGCTCACATTCAAGATAGTAACATGAATCTGTTTGAATTCAAAATAAGTCTCTCTTTATGGGTGTTGGTTCAATTAAAATTTGAAAGCACAGAGCTATCAAAAACATCTTCAAAGTCAGGTGATTAGGAGTCCTTCCAACCGTCTTCTCGTTTAAAAAAAGAAAAGAAAAGTTGTTTACCTTAATGACTGGACTGTGGAGCACATTTGAGAAACCGTTTGCATCTTCTCGTGTCAAGTGTTATCGTCCCGCAGAGCTCAATTGCCTTCTGAACTTCTGCGGCAGGAATAAAAGAAGTCCCATAAGGGCAAGAATCAAACAGGCTGTGTTTACAAATCTTTGATGAATCGCTCTGTCTCTGGTTCCCTGTCTCTGTCTGACTCTCTTTGTTTCTCTTCTGCATATCAACTGGTTTTTCAGAGGGTCTGATCCGTCTTTCTTTTTTTTCTTTTTTTTTTTGTCTCTGGGTGGAGGAAACTCAATAAATAATTAGAGACAGAACCAAATGACCTGGATTAGATTTGAGGATATCATCTGGTTAGACTGCAGCGTCAGACAGAATTAATTAGAAAGATTAGAATGTCTGTGTTGTCTAAGCAAACCGGCCGAGAGGAGAATAGCACCTGCCCCGTGTGCCCCGAAACATGCCGAAAATTCATGCGCGCTCCCTTCGGTTCTCTCCGACGTGTGACCCACCTTTCGGCATAGTTTCCTGGGAAGTAACTCAAACCCATCGTGCAGTCCGCGGTGGAATGCTGACGTATGACCGCCGTCCCGGTTAAAACAGCCCGCGTTCTGCTAAAGCCATTTAGGAAGCAGTTTCACCCTGTTCTGTCTTCCAGACCCTTGGGGTGGGTGTCGCCTGACATTTTGAGGACAGACTGGCATTGATTTGTTGGCCACAAGGGAAGGACGGGCAACGCTGGAAACGTCTCCTTCTGTTAAGCGTCATTGGCCATTATAGCCATCAGTGTGATTTAGCTTTCTCCTGCTCTGTCTGTGGAGGACAGGCCCTCAGATATACTAGATAAGCTGAGCTGGCAACATAACAAAGCACTAACCAAGCAGCGTCTGTGAAGCTGACATGTGCACATGCAATAATGCCCTGAAGCGATTCAGATGTCTATTGTCACTGCGTAACTCAAGGTGGGAGGAGACGGGGAGAAAAAAGGAGTGTGTGTGTGTGTGAGAGAGTGATATTGCAAAACTTCAAGAATCTTGGCATTAAGGCGACAGCGGAGCTAAAGACCACCGCCTGCAGAGGCCTGACAGACAGCAGCCAGTCATGTGTAGAATGGATGAGGGTGGATGCATTCTCTCCTCATCTGCATCAGCCTTCAGGAAACCACAAAAGACACAGACAGGTGCGACGGCAGTCACCCACCTTTACTGCGGTGATTGAATGTGTCATACCTTCTGTGAAGCTCCGATATTTTTGTGGGACAATTTCCTCTGCACTGAGGGGGAAAAAATATGACATTTTTTAGCAGAGCAAAGAGACGGAGAGGCGAATAATGAATAGATGTAGAGTGGCAAAGGAACATGGAGTCACTTCTGTCACAACTTATCCGTGAGCAGAAAACTGCTGATATTTACGCTGGAATACAGAAGGGAGGCAAATGGTGGATTTGAGAGTCGTGCAAACATGCAATTGACAGTTTTCGCATTCAAAATGACTTGAGTGGCTGGGGGTGCAGCCGGAAAAACAGGGGAGCATTTTGACCTGCACAAAGGAGCTGGTGAACGTATGAATTTTTGAGAACGGCGCCTGCTTGTTTTGTTTCTTTTTTCTTTTCCTGACAGACCGCCCTCCTCGAGAAATTTTAGGTTTCGCTTGGATGAGAATAAGGACAAAACAAGAAAGTGGACTGATGCAACAATGCGATTTGGTCTTGAGCCTCACACTGTCGCGCAGCGGGCTGAACCACCAGGTCGCCCTACATCAATAATTTCACAGCAGAAAGGTTACCGCCACTCTGAGTCGGCGTATTTACCTCAAGATGCCGTTGATTGGATCCAGCCATGCTCTTCACATTTATATTGCGGATGGTTTTGATGGAAGGAGTAGAAGCTGTTTTTGAGAGAATGTTTTATGAAGTAAACACCTTTTTACACAGACAGACCTCTGCGGCAGTGGATGGTTTGGCTTCGCCAGCGCCATTCAGGGCCTCTTGATCCCTGTGTGCTATGGGAGTGCGCACATACTTCAATTTTCCGAGCTTGAACGGACAATGTTTGGCACTGTTGTGGTTTTGTGTAAATTTAGTACATGTTGAGTCAATATCTCATTGACTGGTGGTGTAATGGATTGCGGTTGACCCATTATCTGCACAAATCTCCCCCCAAGCTTTCAGCTTGCATGTGATCCTCTAATTACTGGTCAAGTTTAACCACAATTGTGTTGAACAGAGATTTTATGCAGCTTGTAATTCAGACATACAATTTTGACGGGAGCATGTGAGGAAGCAGCGAAGTGATTGAACTACATGTTTCAAAAGAAATATTTAAAATAGAAGTTTGTGTACAGTACTTCATACACAGTTGAAATAAATGTTAACCCCTTAATTGGTCTGGTCCTTGACTCAAAATTGTAAACCATGAGTTCTGTTGGCAATTATAAACTTTATTTTGGGATTTTGTAACCCAACATAATTGTTTACTGGCATCTTGGAACAGGAAAAGTCAGAGGACTATCACAGTAGGTATAGGGCTCATCCTCTGGGGATTACGGATGTATATTCAACCGTCAAATCACCATCTGACTGAAATCGCCACCCACAGAACAATGCCACTGGCTTGATTGAAAATCTATATTTTCTTGAACCCCCGTCTCCACAAATGGCTGCTAGGTGAACCAGAATGTGTGATAAGTTCCAGTTAATCCCCAAATCCTTCGAGCTGAAATCCTTCAGAGACATAATGCCCAAATCTCTGCAAGTCAAGATGGGAATTGGCTTTTTTTTTTCCCGCGGATGGGAATGAGACACAAAAGCAAACCAGCCCACCTTGGGGAGTGTTGTATTTCCCCACACTGCTGTGCATATTTCATCAGGCTAATAATGGGGATCTCTTCGGAGTGGATCTGGGAGGTCCTGCGTTCAAGCTTAACACCTTCTCAACTTCAGCTCTGAGGACTCCTGGGTGTCATCGGGGTGGAACGTGAGCAATGTGGCAGCTGATAGAAGTGCTAAAAGGAGGCAGTGAGGCAACACGCAAACTGTCAACCTCTGTAGATGAAAGACTCTTTGTTTTTCTGTGATTCTCAGTTTCCCAACAGTTAGATGAGCCAGATGACAGAGATGAGACAATATGGGCTGAAGTTGCTCTACAAAAATGTTTTTTTTATTTTTTTTACCAGGGTGAGGCTGTTTAAGATCAGTATGGACACATCACTGGGAATTACAATTCTAGTTTGTTGGTTTCTTAGTTAATTGGTGAATAACTTTGACATATGGCCAATGAGTTTTCATGACTTTGTCAAAACTTGGTACTACTAGTCCCTGAAGGATCTTATAGACCTAAATCACACACATTTGTCTTTATCCCTAACTTCCCTTGCGACATTGACATTTTTAGTGTCATATAAAATACTCTGACAGCCGCTGATTGCGATAAAACGTGGTGCAAATTTCTTTTGTGCTCGGAAGATAAATCTCATGTCTTCAGTAATGCAGTAAAGTCTTTCTTTTTTTTTCCAGATGCTGCCAACAGGTCAGAATTTTCACTCAACTTAGAGGAACTTACAGTAGATTAGCATCTGCAGTAAAAGCCATCCAAAATATGGATTCAGGGGGGAAAAATGAAGCAGTTTCCCAGACAATGTATGACATTGGCTCCTGCCTGCCTTTTTCTCGGAATTTCTGTCTTTTTAATTTCTTCAGCACATTGGGTAATGACTGACTACAGATCTTGGCAAAACTACGGTACTTCAATTCCTAATTTCTGCCAATTTGGAATTGCCTGCATGCTAAACTACATGAAAGCATTGAAACCACATCTCCAGAAGCCCCTTGTGACCAGCTGACTATAAAACATAACAAATGGTGGAGTGAACTCTGAACAGGCAGCCAGTTCATTGTAGGACCAACACATACTAACATCTACAAACAGTTTGTCTTCAATTTACCCAACAAACACGGATTTGGATTGTGGAAGACGGCCAGATCAACCACGAATGCAAACCTTTTCTTGAAAAGCCCCATGCTCGTGTCTGGGATCTTCGTTCTATGAGACAAGTACCTCAAGTACCACCTTGTAGACTCCTAGAGAACATATCACATCCATCCATCCATCTTCTGCATCACTTTATCAAAGTTAGAGTTGTATTGGGGCTGAGGATTTCCTCTCCATGTGTCTGTCTACGCCACTGTGCTCATATTGGAAGTCTCAAGCTACTTATGGATTTAATTTCTGAACCATCTGAAAGTACAGTTTTTGGACACATTTGGATTATAGAGTGGGCTGTGATAAGCACTATTAGAGCTAAAAAATATTTGTTTCTGCCTTCCAGGAAAAAGACAGATAATGCACTGATGTGGCAACAATATTTTGCCATCGTCGCCCACAAATCATCATTTCCAAATAGATATACTGAATACATGTTAATGTTTTTGAGGGTACACACCTTTGAAAATCACAAGTGCCTGGAAATTGCGGCTCTGGCCACCAATGTCTTATTCAATATACTGCAATTTCCATTTTACTGCCAGACAACGCAAACCAGAGCAGTAAAAGCAGGCCTGCTCGTGATAAAACACAGAGATGGAAAAATCCATTTGTGAATTTTAGTCTCAATGCAGAAGACAAACCTGTACATATGTTCTCTGACTGACTTTTTTTTTTTTTTTTTTCCCAGTTGTAAGATGTTTCTTTGAAGTAGCTCCTCGCATCAGACATCAATTCATTTGCGGCAAAGTAGCTGGGACTTCAGAGAGCTTCAGTCCCCCCTTTTTTAAACATTGCTATTACTGCGCCTGAATGTATTTTATGACTTGAGGAACATCATATTGAAGAACTGTGTCAGCAGCAAGGCTTCTTTTACTGTTTATAGAAAGAAGAAAGGATTGTATAATGTGCACTTTGATGTCCTGGAAGCAGGAAGTATTTGTTGTGAAAAGAAGCCGAAGCCTCACTGCAACTCGCACTGAGCCCAGGCCTTCTGTAATAACATGTAATGCAGTCAAAGATTAGCTCGATGTCTTACTGTGTCCCGGCTAATTGAATAAATACCAGGACAAGCTCGCAGGCATAAGCGACTGATTCATGTTGCAGGATTGTGTCAGCTTTTACCTCGAGGAACCGCTTTGTTAAGACCGTCAGGAGCTGTGCTGTTTGAAAGAGACCTCATTCACCATTCTCTTTGTTAAGGTCTTTTTATTTCCAAGGGCACAATGTAGGTGTGGCATCCATCGTCATATTTAGGTCAGTGGCTTTTTTCTTTCTTCCACAGAATCAGTAACCGAGTGTTTATAGAGTTCCACGACTTCGCTTTGACTTAAAAATCTAAACAGTTTTCCACCTTTAATCCTTAAGTTACTTATCTAAGAGAATCTGTGGGTATCTGTGGCAGAAGTAAGAAAAATCTCGACACCTCAGCAGTGTATCATTCCTTTGCTTTAATTCCAGTTTTTCTCAGGAGGGTATATCTCACACAGACTCATCGAAAAAGCAGAAAACACATCATGTTTTTGAAAAAAGCTACTGGAGATGTTGCATGCATTCTAATGCCTAATTGTAAATCTAAAAAGACAACTTGTCATGGGTGTTTATTTAATTTAGAAAGCTTGAAAGTGTCAACTATTGTGTAGAGCGAAAAAAGAATCATTTGTGTGAACTTTAAATGACAGTTCTCAGTACAAGTACGTACATGCCAAGCATCAGTATAATATGTATATAGTACCCCTTTGCCCGGTATGAACTAACAGCTAAAAGCAAATCTTAACATAAATAATAGAAGGTTAAAAAGAGAATCTGGTTCAACAAAAGTTTCCATTTAGTTCCTGCAATGGCAACAGATTAGCCTATTTTTCTAATGCAAAGGCGATTCTTCGTGGTTCTTCATTGTAGCGTTCTGTCTCACATGGTTGTTTGGGAGTTCACAACATGTGTGACAACATTCAGCCAAGAAATACTCATCATGTCAAGTTTCATCCATTCGCTCAGCTTCCATATGCAGTTAATCAAAAGTGGGCATATCCTGAACAACTCTCAGTCCATCACTCGGCCAATGTTTAATCCCACTAACCGGAATCAATCTCCTTATGTTGTCATTGAACAGAAAGTATTTAATTAAAATAGAAATACTTTATTAATTCCAGAGCGAAATTAAATACGATACTGTCATGGCACTTGCTTTGCATTTATTCAGGACTACATCCCTGATGTGTGTTTACATAAATTATGTAATTACAGAATGCTTTAGAGTTGCGAGTGCACTTTTTTTTTTCTCTTGGTTCTTGCCTTCATGCTAAACTGGGTAGCATCTCAGTCGGCCACAGCGTCGTTCATCCACCCATCTTTCAATCCTGTTTTGTCAAAGTCACAAGGACTGACACTGCCATAAATCAAGGAGCAGGGACTCTTTGGACAGGCTGCCATCCATCACAGGTTAAACACACACACACACACACACACACACACACACACACACACGGTTTGTTTTTCTGTCATTGCAAAGTCTTGCTGTAAAATGCCTACACATGTGGGGACACTACAATTTTAAGCAGTGAGCAGCCCTACAATGACATACATGTCAAGTTTGTAGTGTAGATGTTTTTGCAAGTTGAAATAACAGTTTTTTTTTTTTTTACCATTTCAACTTTAGGGTGGAAAAAGCGCACCCCATCACTGTTAAACTGGGAAAGAGAGTAGTTTCAAAGAGTTACCTTAAGTAGATTTTTTTATTTTTTTTTTAATCTCATACCCACTGTTCCTCAGATGCTGAAAATAGACCTCATTAGCCTCACCGAGCCAGTTGATGATCTGAAATAAAACAGGAGAATATATGCGTGTCTTGTGTTGCAGTGCTGATGACAACTTTTCTTGTAGTTTATCTTCTGATATTCTCGATGTGGACATGGTGTTTTTTTTTTGTTTTGTTTTTTCTGGTCTTAACTCAAAGATTTCTGCCCCAATGCACCATTGATTAGAATCCTCAGAAGTTGCTCTATTCTGCATTGCTCCTCTTCATTTCATTTATGCTCTGTGAAAGTGTCATCGGATAAATGAAACGTTTGAGAAAACAACCTGCCCGCACTAATGATAACACCTCCCTCACTTTTCATGCTGCGGTTTCAGCTTGGCTCGATACGTCGCCCATTTTGCGATCGATACGAGTGATCAATGCACTGGGTACTTCCAGAAATGGTTCTGGGTTTGATCCAGACTCCAATCGAATTTTGCAACAGATGAACTCACCTCTGGTGAGTGTTGCTCATCAGCAATCTGGTGCAAGAGTATATTCAGAATTTTTCTTTTTTTTTAAAGCCCTGCATGCATGTTAATTTCAGTAATTTTCGAGGAAACTAAAGCTCTTGAGTGACTCACTCCTGGTCCCAGTTTACCTGTTTAGAGCAGCTACAGATGGAGGCTCAGAGCGGCAGCTTTTGCAGCCTTTTCTGATATTAATCTTTGTCATTATCAAATTGATAATCTGATTTCTCATCTTTTCATCTGCTGCTATTATAGATCATTTTTCGGTGTTGCCAAACAACTGAAGTCATACGATGAAAGTTATCTGGCATTTACTTCACAATGATCCGATTTTGCCAACGTCAAACTTCACTTAATTTTATTTGTATGTATGTTTACGCTCTTAAACCTGGTTGGATATTTTTGTAACTCCTTTATTTCCCTCGCTACACTCCCGACCCTCTGCTTAAATCATGTTGGTACATTTTTCTGTTACATTTGAGCCAAGGTAGTATTTTGTTTATTTTTTTTTGCACTTTCCTGCTACGGCATAATGATAAATGTTCTTTCTTGTCCATACAAATTCCGGCACATTGCACGTATTTCATATGCAAGCGTTGTTTGAGGCTAATCAGATTACAGAAGGTCTTAGAAGTCCCACTGTGATATTCACTCTCTCGTACTCCCTTAACACCTTTCCCATAGATTACCTTCATCCACCTCTTTTGACCTTGTTGATTTTCTCTTTTTAGCCTCAAGTGAGGCACTCCTTAATGGTTGTGTTGTTCAAGTATATACTGCAGCAAAACAGGTTGCTATTTTGCTCCTGAACAAAAACACTGCTCAATCTGCATCTGTCAATATCCATGGATCTACAACTCCACTTTCAAAACGGCAGCGACAGTATGTGAAATGTGAACAGAAATCGAATGCAACAGTTGGTATGTGTATTAAATGTGTACAAATTCACATTTATTCACAATACAACATAGGCAGCATGGTGAAAGTGAAATATGTGACCATTTAATGGGTTATTTATTAATTTTAAACAAAATATCAGGGAACATTTGGAAAATTAAATGTGACAGGGACTGCAATAGGCTAGAGGAGTGTTTCTGGGAGACAAGGTCGCTTTGATATGAAGAGATTTCTCATCAGAAATTGTGCACCAGTTTTGAGAAAAACTTTTTATACTAAAGATTACCATTCATTACATAGTATATATAGTAACCGTTCTAATAATTAGTCAGAGACAGAGTCAGAAAATATTTTTGCATAACACTGTAGTTCAATATATGTGATCTGTGGGAGCTCAAACAGCACAGAATGACCTATTGGAAAACCTTGGCAGGGTATCTAGAACACATCCAGGAATCATTATATGCCATGCCATCGACAAACGTAACTTACACACGATTCCTGGAAAGAAAAAGCCATAATATGTCTTCTGAGGGTATAATCTATTCACTATCAAATCATTTTAGACCTGCTGTAGCAAATCATGCCACACATCCATCAAAGATAGGGAGAAAAACAAGTCAAACCTCCTGGATGCAGTGGGTGTCATGGTAAAGGTATATAATAAAGACTTTCCGACTGAAATCAGACAACTTCCTCCAGTTGACTGCAGTAATTGTGGCTCATTTTGTTTATGTCATCGGCTGTGTCACTCCCCTGCTGAGCACATCAGCCACTGTTTGAAATCACGTCACCTATTAGCTCATCAGCGTTCCAGTCTAAATGCAGATGTTAGAAGAAAATATTGTCTTTGTTTGCTCATTCGAAATGGAGTTCCCCTTTAAAAGGAATCTGATTTGTGTTGCTGTTGAGGGGAGAGCGATTTTTGGCTGTCGAACAGAGCTTGTGTTTTTTTAGATACAGGACCCGCAGCAGATTCTCCCTTGTGTCCTGGATTGGGGTCCAACTGTGGTTGGCTTAGCAATCATGATACTTGCAGGAAAACACGTTGGATAACCCAGTTTTAGTTTGAATTTAAAAGGTTCTCACAGACGACAGACCTATGAGAATGATAGTGGTGAATGCCACATAGAAAAGGGAATTCATCTTCTGGGGAGCAGTGACAAATGATGCATACTTAGCAGTAGTATGGAGAAAAGGCTTGACACACACGCACACACACACACACACACATACACACACACGCACGCACGCACGCACGCACACACACACACACACACGTAGGCACACACAGTCTACCCCGTCAGTAATTGACTTATTAAAGAGGTTATCACGCATCAAACAAATTGCCTAAACATCAAACAGCCGCCAAGACCCCTGAATCAGGCATCCAACATTAAAGACAGACTATTACTTCTCCCAAAAACTAACCAGCAGTGTGGAGAAGAAGAGAAGAAAAAAGAGAAACAGTACTTGATTTTTACCTCTTATGTATTTTCTTTTGAAAGACAAATGCATCCCATTTAGTCTTTTTCTTTTTTTTTTTGTATGTATAAACAAGTTTAACCTTCAAGAAAAGATTGCCTGAAAGTGAGCACAGACTTTTCATCGGCATCTATAAGAGCAGATCTTCACCACACATAAATTACAGCCCTCCAGAAACAACTATAAACACTTCAGTTCTTCGATGTGGCCTAAAAAAAAAAGAAAAGAAAAGCAAAAACCCCAAAAAACTGTGTGCGAGCTAGTTAGTTTCTGTCCCACCGCGACCTGCAGTCTCCTCTCTGAATCGTCCTCATTTAATGAACACAAGCTTATTTAGTATCTGAGCGATCCCAATGATTTGTGAGGAACACCAGTGGAAGTGTCGAAGGCTTTTTTCTTTATTTTTTTTATTTTTTTTATTAACAAGACGTCTGCCTGACTTTCCTTTTACTGCTCTCCTTTAATGGCGCTCTCGCCACAGCCTGTGGTCTCAGTCATGCTGTCTTAACGCTGGTTTTCATGCACCACTAAAACCAACAAACTACCATCGGCACATGTTCAAATATCCCATTAAATGTAGGAGGTCTCTTTTATGCCCTTGTTAGCCTATTACGCACCGTGGATGAATGGAGAGTCTGGGCCACACTCGTGGCAACGGGCAGCCGCCGTTTGCAATTTATTTGATCCGCTAAGAAACGGAGGTGAGATGGCGCTGGAGTCATCGCTGATTTCTGTCGTCAAAAGCAAGGGCCCGTCAAGATGTTCGATAGTCATGGTACATGCAAATCAACACACTTCCAGGCGGGAGGATTTTTAGTAAAGTGAAGAAGAAAGTATGTAGAGCTGAGCTCTTGCTGCATATCGTGTCGTTCATTAAACATGTGCACACTGCAAAGATCTCCAGAGACGAGGGGGACACGTCTCGACTTGATTGTAAATAAAGATGCATCAGAGTCTTTCAGGTCGGATAGTCGGAGCGTGAAAACAACCCCCCCCCCCCCCCCCCCCCCCCCCCCCCCCCACACACACACACACACACACACACACACACACACACACACACACACACACACACACACACAGACCCAACACCACCCTGCTCTGTCTCCACTGCCTGTGGGTTTGTAGTATTTATTGGGCTTCACAGGAAACCCGCTGTGTCTTCTACAGTGCAGACATGTTCAATAAGACCGCGGGAACATTAGGGACAGCCTTCAGTTGTCTGTGGGAGAAGTGGGTAGAGAGCTGAGAGACACACTTAGGGGGGGGATGCTGTGATCCTCACATTCAGCTTGAAGCACTAATACAATTTGGTATGCTTCATCTTATGCTTATGCTATGTATACATCCCTCACTGTTTGCCTCCCAAGTGAGCCGACTTTTAAGAGCTAATTAGCTTAACTGACTTCTAACTTTGCTAATTTAATTTCAGTGAGAGTGAAAAAGTTGACTGGAGTGATATGACACAGAGGAAGTGGGAAAGCAGTCTCCTCTGCAGAGTCCATTTTCTGACCTTCAGTATGAACCCCCCCAATTCAGTTTTTTTTTTAAATAACATTCCCATGTGGCCAGATTGCACTGGACGAGTTACTCATAAACTGCGTGAGAACGTCTATTATTGATGCCCTGTCTGTGGCTTTGGTCCTGTTGCAGAGGTCCTTTGGGGGAAAGCACATCCACTCTCAGGAAATGGAGTGAGCTTTTACTACTTCTTGCCAGCACTGTCCACAATATTTAATAGTGCTGAGGCTTCCCTGCGTTTTGATGCATTAATGGGGCCTTCAGAGAGAAACATGACTCACGTTGTTGTCCCCTCGGTTTGAGTGCATTGTGAAAGTTAATTAATTCATTGATCGGGGTGATGTTTTGCATATGACCTGGAGGTCAAATTAAAAAAAAAAAAAAAAGAAAGAAAACTATACAGACTACATTTGATCTAATTGTTGAGATGGGAATCATTTCTATTTGCTGTTGCAAGGCTGTGATGCTTGTTGTGTGGCGCTTGATTTGATCAGATTCTCATTATGCTGCGCTGATGATCTTTTCACAGGAAGTAGTCCAGACAGAGCGGAGCACCATGGGACGGCAACCCGACCACCGCGCTTTGGGACCACCATACCTCTGATGCTGCAGGGGAAAGAGAGCAGACCTCTCAGCCAGCTCACGCCCGGGGTAAATACTCACAAGACCATTTAGCAGCACAAGCTTATTGGTCGTAAGCAGGCTGAGACGGCAGCTGAACCGACGCCAGCAGTCTAAGCCAAGTGTGGATGTCTGTCTTTCTGTTTGACATAACCACAGTATATGATTTCCTCCTCTGCTGCTTGCTTACTTGATTCCCTTCAAAGGCTGTATTTTTCCTGTTTTCCCCTCGTGGTCTAAACTCTGTCGTGATTCCTCCACTCCCTCTCTCCCTCCGCCTTATTTTGAATTATTTCCTCTTTTGTTCTTTGACTATGATCTTGCCCTGTAGGCAATCCAGATACTGGAATTACTCCTGAATCGCAACCTTTTTGACAGTTTTACAATTCAGCAGAAACCAGACCTGAAGAGTTTGACCACTTTGTAGTATTTTGCATACTATGTAATTTCCTTTCTACGTCGTACCGTACAAGACTAAAATATGCACAGATGCATCCAGTCGACTTATCTGTTTGTGGAGCCCTCCGGTTTGCGTTCTCAGGCAGGGAGAGCGAGCATGTCCCACTTACCACAGCTGGAAAAGAAAATGTTTGAAATTCGGCATCCCCCACCACAACGTTAGGGAAACTTTTCCAGAGGAGGGAAATGCGTAGGTGTTGAGAAACTCCCTAAGCAATCAAACATTTTTCCTGGTCTAGGGAAGTCACCATCTGAGAGAGCTCCTTTTTTTTTTCTCTCTTCTCACAGAGTCAGTCAGCAGGAGATCGCAATGATGTTAATTACATGAACATTACAAACATGTTTCACAGACATGGGGGAAATGAAACCTCAAGCTTTATGGACTTAATTATGCACTCATTTTCAAAAACGTAAGAAAATGCTTCCTCCTCCGCCGCCGCGGGCACGCATGCATTTTCTCTTCGGCAGAAACAACAATTTCACTTTAGGCTATCTCCAAATTGACCCCCTCCAAATTAAAGTGACCACGAGGGCAGCTTGTGATTGTCTTATCAGAGATTGCAGTAAGCTTTAAACCTCACTGGGTAACAGATTTATAGAGCTATTTCTTGTGCTGATAGAAGGTTATCAAGAAATAAAAGAATTGCACGGCCATTACTGACAGTCTTAGCAGAATGGATAGACACACACACACACACACACACACACACACACACACACACACACACACACACACACACACACACACACACACACACACACACACACACACACACACACACACACACACACACACACACACACACACACACACCAAAACAGTAACTCAGACAAAGAGCTTCGGAATGACGACAACGACAAAGTTATTGGCCCGAAGGCATCGGTCAGCGGTCCCAAAAGAATGTCACACGGAAAGACCAACCAGTGCATCTCAAATGTCAACTCCTCACACATAATCTCTATCTGTTCCTCATTCAGCACATCTATATATTTAAGTATCACTACAGGTTCAGATGCATGAACCTCTTTTGTCTTAAATTTCCCATCTTTCTGTGATAAGATGACACGATGGGTATCCAGCACGGACCTACTCTGCCTCTGTTCTGCTGAATGAAGGCTGCTTCGCTCTGATAACAGCGGGTCTCTGAAATGCATGAAGTCATCTGAGAGCTATTTGTTGGGAAATTGGAGTTCTGAAATTCGATAGAGGCTCAAACCTCCAACGACGCATTTGAGAATGCCAGGGGGAAAAAAAAAAAAGGAAAAAAAAAAACTTCTGCATTATTATCATCTTGGTGCCGAAATAAGTAGCATCAAAACACTCATGGATAGTGGTCAGAGGTGTTTCTGCATTGAAATTGCCTCAGAAACTTGTTGCACTGAACTTATGTTCTCGGTTCACTCTAAAAATATGATTCACATCCCATATGCTGCAAATATCCCCATCCTCTGTACCAGTTGTTTTTATCATAAAATAAATAAATATATATAGAGAGCCTGTTTATGTGATGCAGTGGTAACTGGCAAAAGCAATCTGAGTTATTGGGGAGCAGCTATATTTTCAGATTTATAACTACTTGAAGTGCAGCTGAACAATCACACATCATTTCGATAAAGACGTGAGTCACTGGGTTTTTCCATCATGCTATTGCACGCATTGGAGGCAGTTTTTCTTTTTTTTTTTTTTAACAGAACAACGGGGCGCTGTAAATGCGGTCACCTTGCAGAGTAGTTGCAGGTATGCAGCCTGTCGCCTGATGTTCTTCAGCTAATAGCTTGGTCTGGCAGGTCCTCGTGTCCTATGCAAAAACTACAGAAAAAAAAACAACTTGCTATTGAATAAGAATTTCAATGTATTTGCTGTAAAATCTCTCTATTAAAAGTCACATAATGCGGAACGTTTATTATGAAGCTACATAATACACTCAGGTATGTGCGGTATTGGTCCATCTGTATTTCTCACTGTCTGCTAAATCAAATCGATTAATTCATTCCGTTGTGAATAAATTCAACGCACGAGATTCTATTAACATTCCAACTACTTTGTGACGGCATCATTAGATACATAACGCTTGTTCCATTTGCCCCTCTGGGTCATGCACAGAGGATGTGGAAACTTTCTTCCTCTTCCTCTAACGCCATTGTGTCTTGGAACATCCTGCCGTGCGTGCAGTCTCAAAGTAAGATGAAGCCTCCCTCAAAACGCTGATCCACGGACAGGATGGGTGAGATCGGGGCAGCACCCCCAACGCTCCTGACATCTCCTTGTGTTTCAGATGCATCCTGCGTCTCTCCAGCTGCTGGTCACTGCGGAAGGTGAACGGCTCGTCCTGCTGCTGGAGAAAAACGAGTAAGTTTCTCCTGTGATCAATTGCAACGTCCCTTCCCACGTTCACTGTAAGCACAGAAAGAGAGAAATCCAATTATGAAACTTTATATATTTTTTTTTATGTTAATTACACAGAGCCAGATAGTAAGAAACACTTACTCTTGACTATGGCTGGCTGAGTTATATATGCAAGAGGAGGAGAAGTTGTATGAGCCTGGGCTATGATATCGTGAATTCAAGGAAGGGGAAAATAATATGTCCCCTTGTGATTGGACTCTTTTATGGTTCAGTCCCTCTGAAGGGCCGAGAGATGAAAGCTGATATATATATATATAAAAAAAAAAAAAAAAGAAGGCAGAGAAGAGCTCGGAGGACGTGCTTGTCGTGCCCTTCTTTTCTCTTTCTTTCTTCTCATCAATGCTTTTCCTTCCATGTGGCAAAAAAATAATACGGTCAGCTCTCAAACGCGGGGTCGGGATCATATGGAGTTCATAAATATGTAGATACACACACAGATACTCCCAAACTGTGTCATATAGAGTGAAAATATCCATAAAGAGAGGGGAAAGAAAGATTGCTGTAGAGCCGGAAGACAGGGCAGGTCACATATCCTGAGAAAATTTACAATCTCACAAGATGTCCTCAGTGATTGTGTTCTTGTTTCTGCCACTATTTCTTATTCAGGGGGAGTGGAGGCATAATATTTTATCCGGCTGCTGTGGGATACAGATATTGACATAGAATTGATGGGCTTGGTCTGCTACTGGTCAGACCCCCATCAGTCGTAACTCTTGAACAAACTCGCATCAGACTACAGAGATTCAGAGTGTCGGATGGTGTCTGAGTTTGAAAATGAAAAACAGACACTGCAGAAATCCAGGGTTTCCCCCTCAGTGCATCGCATGCTCGGCAGGCCGTCGGCTCAGGCTGACCACCGTACCAGGCCTCGGCACTGGATGTCTTTCAAATCAAGATTAAACTGGGCACCGTGTGCACAGTTTGATCGTCGGGATAAATGTTGGTGTCACCAATGTGGCACCATCTGTTGTCAAGCTGAGGCGCTGAGCTTTTCATCCCTGCCTATATTTTCTGGAGGCATTCCTAATATCCAGAATATCTATGGATGAATTGTGACATTTGAGAGACCATTTTAAATGAAAACAAGTGTAGAACATAATAGGATTTACAAAAATGCGGTACAAACCAAGCATTTTTCCCTGTTATTGTGTCTCTAACTCCTCCTCAGCAAAAAACAGGAGAGAATCTACAGGGAGTTACAGCCTTGTTTTGGTGTCATTTATCATCGTGTGAGCAGCATGTTAAGCAGAGGCGAAGGTGTTCAAGGAGGTCACCAACATTTCAATAGAGGTCAGAGCCCAATGCACAGCAGTTGCACTCATATTGAGGAATTTTGATCCATATATTAGAAATACAAACCTCAATTTGTGAGTGTAGCAACTGTTCTCTACGTTTGACTAAATAGTCACTACATTTGTAATATTTAACTGTTGAATTGCTAAAATCGTATCTATTTTGGACTCACCAAATAGGAAGAAGAGCTGAAATCTAAATCTGAAGTAAATCTGATCATTTAATTATCATTTGGAAAGAAAAAGCAGCGTGTGAGAAAGCTGGGAAAAAAAAGACAGCCGTGTCCAGATCCAATCTAAACCACTTCCTCCAAAACCTGAAAAATCTCATTGCATCAATGCTCCTGTCTAGAAAATTTGCCCCGCTTTAAAAAAAACAAAAAAACAAAAAACTGTCCTGACTAACCCGTCCGTTCCTTGTTTTCTGAGTGACCTCTGGTGACCTCAGCCTCAGCTGTGATTCATCTGTCACCAGCCGTCACCAGCCCGGGAGCACGTCACCATTCCCATCCGGGCTGTTCTCCGTCAGGCCAGATGTGTCCTCTGATATCGCTTCACCAGTTCAGCCAACCCAGAACAGGTGGTCTCTGACCTCTGTCTGTCTGCTGTGTCCAAGTTGCATACGTTCAGTCTGGGGCAGAGGAAGAGACGAGAGGGCACATGGAACGAAAGGCCTCCAGGTTCCGAGAGTTAACGGCAGCGTTTCCCATTTTTACCCAGAACTGCCCTTCTGGCTTCACTCGCAGATGCTCACTGTCAGCATACATTTCTTCAGTGGGTTTATATTTTTATGCCTCTCTGCAGTTTATATTTAGTGCTTCAGGCCTGTAAGAAATAGGGTGTCTTTTCCTTCTCCTTTTTTTTAAGAAACTTGATAGAAGGAATATGTCTACGGATGTGTCTGATTTAATGAATAGCTTCCGTCGGGTTAAAGCCCCTACTGCGAACATATTTTATAATTTAAGGCACCAAGCAGTGTTCGGACACTCAAAACGATTTGCTTCTCAGCCAGTTTTAAACATTGCTTTTAAGTAATAATGCATAAAATTGCCTAAAATACTGTAGTCATTTTCTATGGTTGATTATGCTTCAAAATAGCAGCTAATGTACTTATAATGTTTTTTGGGTTTTTTTTACATTTTATTTGAATGACTTCATGAGACAATAACATTATTCACACTGAAGCTTTGGATTTTTTAAAACTTTATTGGAAATGATGAATGCGGTATCAAACATTTGGAGGTCAAACCTTTACAGTACGGAGACTAAAAGAAGAACCGAGCACTAGTGGAGGAGGACAGATTGAAATGCAGTGCACAGACCTCTGGAGCGTTAAGTTGTGCCTCTGCGTGCTGAGTTATTGCAGGTTTTCGATGAAGCCTCATCCTTTTTTCTTTTTTTTTTACATGAATCTGCTGAGCCCATGCAATTTGCTCATTTGGCACTGCCACACAGTGCACACCTGTTCCAAGGCCACTGTGAGATGATCTTTGTGCTCACCAATATAAACACACTACCGGATCCAATTAATAAACAGTTTGTTAGCCACTTGGCAACGTCCCACAAATACTTGGCCACTTGCAAGACAAGTACAAATTTACTGACGAAGGAAGTCAGTGGGGACTCACTGCATGCATGTGTGTGCGCGGATACATGCATGTTTTATAGGTGGAATACACAAAGCTTTTAGCAGGGTTTTTTTTTGGGGGGGGGGGGGGGGGGGAAACCTTGTAAATGTCACAGTTTATTTCATATGGTTAAACCTCATTAGACTGGTAGAGGCCATGTTTCCTGTGTCCTTGCCAGCCTCTGGGATTTAAACCGTTGAAAAAAAACACTGTTTAGCCGAACAAGCTCGTTTTCACAGACTTTGTGTCACTCTTACCAGGTATTAGCACAAGGATCGCCATCACAGTTGTCAAAAGAGGTTCTCGTCAAATCTCAGCACATAGTGTTTCTTTGTGAATGCCAGTGACAAATAATCATCAACTCAGAGTAAATATTTGTAGCTTTGTACTCCGTTCTGAATTTCAATTTCTTCAGGTCCGTGCTTGAGTTCCTCTCGAGGAAGTGACTTAAATAAGCCTTTCTTCTTTGCCATTTCCCCATGTGCTGGCTCATTCAAACCCAGCAGTGCAGTTAAACCACAGGAAATATATGCCCATTTCCAAAGGAGTGCTGGAAATGACTGTGTCATACACAGTATTTCAGGCTTGATGTGTTGCACAGTCTAAACGGAGCCGGACAGACGTGAGGACGTGTGCCAGCAGCAGCTGCTTTGAAGTAATGCATTGATCAATGGCACAGTTGCCCAGCTTCAAATGATTAATGGTAGTCGTATGGGACATTCCACATTAGTCTTGATTAAAGACTTCAATAGCAGTGTCTGGGGGACAAAGGTGTGTGTGTGTGTGTGTGTGTGTGTGTGTGTGTGTGTGTGTGTGTGTGTGTGTGTGTGTGTGTGTGTGTGTGTGTGTGTGTGTGTGTGTGTGTGTGTGTGTGTGTGTGTGTGTGTGTGTGTGTGTGTGTGTGTGTGTGTGTGTGTGTGTGTGTGTGTGTGTGTGTGTGTGTGTGTGTGTGTGTGTGTGTGTGTGTGTGTGTGTGTGTGTGTGTGAGGGAGAATAGGTAGAAGGACGTGGCAAAGATTTACAGCTGGATCCAGTCAGTGATGTATTCTCGAGTTTGAGTATTTATTTGTGCTTTGTGTGACCCAGTAGTGAAATATATATATATATATATATATATATATATATATACACACACACACACACACACGCACACACACGTTTTGTGCTATTATCGACGCAATTACATGCAGTAGTTTTCGACCCTACCCTAAAGTTAGTTTTAAAAACTTCCTAACCCAAGAGTGTCGTGATTTTCCTGATGGTAACTTTGCTGAGGTCAAAACAAGGACAAGAAGTCCCCATATTGTGGGTGTGTGAATAGATTTTCTTCCCCAGGTAAATTATGTACACATGCACACATGTTTGTTTTTTTGGTTGTTTTTTTTTTAAGATATGGCACAGCTCAAAATGCCCAGATGGAAATAAGTTATTTGCATTTTTAATGAAAGCCAGATCGAGTCGGGCCTCGGTTGGAAAGCTTCTGAATTAAGTACCTGTGTGAGTTTTCTTAGGTTATTAGTTAGAACGTTTTCATTTCTAAATGGTAAAATACAGCACTTAGTTTTACTTCAACAAGGGAATTACTGAGTTTTTCCACAAAGACGGCTTCAATAAAACTGCCTGATCAGCCACCATTTAAAAAACTAAAGGTGTATAATTAAGGATTTTACAGGTCAAGTGTCAACATTTCTTAAATGTCTGAGGATCGTTCTTCAAAACCCCTGCCAATTCATCACATTTCATTTCAGTGTCACTCGATGGTTTGCCTGATTAATCTCTTTTGCGTCTTTTGTGTTCAATGCTGCGCCAACATTGCTGAAAGTCATTTACTTAAGGCATACAATATGCTCTGCCATTGTGATATTGTGATTCACTCAGTCATATCCAACTATAAAATCTTCCTCCTAAAATTTCTCTTTTCAGCTTTTCTCCTTGAAACACAATGAGCTGGACGTGTCCGCGCTCGAACTGGCTTTCTACACAAGACCATACATTTCCCAGTGAGAGCATATCCTTTCATTCTTCCGTGGCAGGAAAGAAAAGAGTTAACAGCCCCTTTGAAACACATGGCCACATCTAAACAACATCATGATGTCTTTTTGGACAAAAAAAATAAAAAAAATCCCCATAGCAACATCCTTGGTGTGTTTTCCATGAGAAAGAAGAAGTCACCCCCATTTTCAATAACTCGACTGACAATGTCATGATGGACCGTGATGTGTGGTACCACAGAGGGGGTGTATTATTATCATTACCCAGTCAGTTCAATGAGCAGAGTCTTGGACCAGACAAAGAGAGATCCCAGGTTTCCTTTGCACTTTAATTGGATCTGTCACGAGTATGCGATAAGTTGAGCTATGTGTGGCTCCGTCTGTTCCAGCTGGAGTTCCTCATCAGGCTTGTATGTGTAGCGACTCAGCAATATTGCATTCCCATGCGGTCTAAATAAACACGTGCCGACCTGGTGACATCAGCAAGGTCAGGAACGGGGACGGACGCGGGATGTTGAGCGGCAGGAAACTTTACAGGCAATTCTTTGACAGTCTTTTTCTCTCCTTTTTTTTTTTTTTTCTTCTTCTGCCGCTGCCTCTCGCACCGGCTCTTCCATCACTCCCACTCCCTCTGTTCCTGCAAATCTGCAATCAGGTTGTTGTGATGCTTTTCTTCCTGTCACGTCCCACTGATTCTCTGTCTACATTCAGGTTTCTCTACCGCCATCTTCTCCTATACTTTCCTCCCACGCTCTCTGCACAGTCGTGTTTTTCCCTGAGCAGCCTCTCTGTCACCACGCCACCTGAGACCCTGTCAAAGTTACCAGCAGGGCGCGTTGGACCTCGGGCGGCTGTTTGGTGCCAACGTATGTGTAACTTGGACTCTGGTGCCAAGACTCTGTGTGAATTTCCTTTAGGTGCCAAAGCATTTTGTTTTTGTCTGTCGCAATCACTTAATGCATTATTAGGTGAAACACCAGTTCACCTACAGGGGGTTTACAATAACAGTTTCACACTCACTTTGGTTTTTTTGATATTTTTTTTTGTGTGTTACCCCCTGATTTCCTGGTATGATACTCTATACCCTCAGAATGAAAATACTTTATTTGCGTATCGAATGAAATTTAAGAATTAGAGTCACAAAGGGGCCACATCAGAAATTCAACCCATTGCAAAAAAAGCACAAACATAAAAACATTGCGCCATCATCTTCAGAAAACTGTTTGGCCCAGTCGTCCCTCCAGCAGGCATCCTCACCATGCAAACAAAGCTCCAGTAAACACAGTGCATCCGCATGCAGATATTAGTCTGCTTTCCTGTATCGACGCCTCACAATTTACCACCCATCCTTGCTTTTCCAACCCCGGGCTCTTCTTCACGCCGGCTGTGAAGGCCGGTGAAGCTGAGGTCTCTCGGTTTGGACCGCGTTGCGGCAAAGTCACTGTAACCTCCACCGGGAAACTTGTGTCGGTGGGCAGTCTTCCAATGTACACTGAAACTGCCGACCACATGCATAGCCGCTGGGTCTCTGAGCACGTTTAACGTGCTCGAACTTACACAAACACCCGCAAACATTTGCAAAATAAAACAAACAATGGGCAGGTTGGTGCGTCACTGTGCTCAGAATTCAAAAGATCGGTCACAATTCAAAAGGTCCGTGCTACGTTTTGGGAGACGGTCTACGTGAGACGTTTGTGTCCACTCTTGAGAGTGTCTTCTAAATAGGGTTTGCTTTAAAGCTGGGCTGTTCTACCTCTTGACAGTGGCAGACTTCCCTCCGTTTGCGATGTAGGTTAACTGCAGTAAGTGTAGGTCATTTACCTGCTGCAGGGTTTCTGGAAGTGTCAGCCTTTGAAACAAAGTGCTCGTGAGATGAGATCTACCCACAGGTCTCCTTTCTCGCTATGGGTGTTTGACTATCGGCTCTATTTTTGGGGGGAATTCCACCACTCCCCCCCAACCGATGACATTGTGGTTTTTGTCGAGCTTAGACCACATAGTAATCGCATTTTGCCTCCTGCCATCTTTAATTAGTTGGCTGAAGAGGTTGTGGATAATGCAGAGTGCCCTTGGGGAAATTTGCCAAGTCTTGAAGGACACAAAAAGAGAGAGAGAGAGAGAGAGAGAGAGAGAGAGAGAGAGAGAGAGAGAGAGAGAGAGAGAGAGAGGAAGGGGAAGAGATTCGTCTCAGGTGTTGCCTGAAAAAAAAAGATTAGAGTGGTAGTTTTTTTTTTTTTTTTTTTTTTTGGCCTCTTGGATCAAAGCCAAGTTGCTCCAAGTCTTTCTCTTCAAGTCATCAGGGATTTTCCACCCCAAGTCCCCCTTCTTTGATTCACCCCTTTCTCTTTGCCTCCCCATTTCCCAAGGGTCTGATTGAATTCTATCGGCAAGTTTCAGATGAGTTTGTCATGATAATATTTGTACGTAAATTTGTGATTGAGCAGCTTCAAGTCTATTACAATTTAATTGCCTTACACAGAAACTCTTGTACATTCTAATCATTGCTAAAATAGATTAATGGTTCATTTTGCTAATGCAACATGTCGAGTCAGAGCGTCATCTTTTTGTTCCCAACCACATATATATTTTTAGGGTTTCGCAGCAGGAAAAAGGATGTTGGCGCCACAGCACTTAGCCACTATGGTCAGTTTGTGTTTTAGCATTTTTTTTTTTCCTCCTGCGAGACCCTTGATGGGTCACCCAACAATGGAAGTGAGCTGGTTGGACCCAGGACGGATAAACATTTTACTATTTTATATCTGAGCACTGTGCAAAGAGGATCTATGAAAATAGGAACGCATAGGTGATGCATTTGCGGCTTTTTCTACAAGCTCTTTGAAAAGACTGCTGCTCTTTTTATTTTAAATTAGACTCAGTGATATGCCCAGTGCGACGCAGGCGAGGTGAACCATTACCTTGGTGTTGGTGAGGAGAAAATCTATTATCGGTGTTGGATTGTTTTGATGCGGTAGAGTGGGGCGACAGATGTTGATGATGCATAATATCCATATTTATCACAGGCATCATTCATCTGCATCAGCAGAAAACACGCACTTGAGTGTATGATGCAGGAGTGATTACATTACCTCGCTATACATAGAGAGATTTGTCAAGATAATAAAATGCACTTGTGATTCGTACATCATATTTTCATCCGTCTACGACGGGACACAGCCATTAGTTTACACTATGTGATTGAATTACCCTTCCTCGACCAGGGAATCAGTCCACAGTGGAGTGTATCATAATCACATCTCACACACAACCTCCAGAAATCTTCAGCCATAAATGCAAAGATGCGAGTTCCTTTTTCGTAGGAGAAATTGCTTTGTTTGTATGATTCACATCCTCCCCTGTAACTCAGCTCAGTCCGGAGAATTGGTTAATTGTGGTGGGGTCATGAGAAATAAGTACTTTTCTGCCTGAGACTGCAAAACTCAGCAGCTATTGGACTCTCTTAACAGCAATTGTCCATTATGGTTGGATCTAATCTCCACCAAGAGTCCGTACAGGTGTAATAAGTTACAGATTAAATAGATTAATGCACTTGAGGCTGATGCTCCCGAGCTGAAGCTACAAACCTGCAGCAGTGGAAAGATTATACGAGTTGTAAAAGTTGTAAATCTATTCAAATAGATAGCCTTAATAGAAATGAGAGCAACACAAGCACATGTCAAGAGGTATGTTTTGTATGCACAGGTCACATTCTTCACTTTACAACACAAAAGCTTTTTTCAGTGAACCACAACGAAAGCGTTTCAACTGCAAATGCATTTCTACAAAGAAAAATTGGTCTTGAAATTTCATTTGAACCATTATTTTTAGGACTTGCTTTCATCTGTTTTAAAGAGCTTAACGCCCCTGCAATGTGACACTCACCAGATTTGTCTCACCACAGCATGAGTTATGCGTGCATGCGAGGTCGCTGTACAAACACGAGGAAGTGTGTGTGTTCACAATAAAGGCAGATGTGTGCTGGGAGCCCAGGAGGGCAGGATGTGTGGCATGTAACATCACAGATTGAGAGGGAATTCTTCTATATTCAATATAATATCACATATACTGGCATGCAGCCTCTTGATTTGCTTGGAAACTAAACCTTTTCATGAATACTGACACTGTGATTTAAAAAAATTAAAATAAAAAATGTTTGACGTGGTCTTTTATGAGACAAATTACTAAGATTTATTTTTTGTGAGTCTGTTGAGTTGATTACAACTACAGTGTTGGCAGTGTGATAAAGTCTATAACAGTTTATAATGCATCAAACAATCATATAGCTGTAAACCGGAAATTAAATTAAATATTCCATCCATTTATTCTTTACAGCTTTATCAAATTCAGAGTTGCTGAGCGTTTGAGCCCATTGTACTGCAGCTACAGCCTGCAAGGTATCAGTGGGCAAACGCAGAGAGACACTCACACACACATCACACACACAGGCTCCTATGGTAAACTAGAAACTGGAGTAATCTCCATATTTGGACCCACGACCTTGTTGTTATGAGAAGAGGGTAGGAACCACGACATTACTGTGGGCCTCTTAAACCACATAAGGTCTGATCCACTAAACGCTCACTGCCGTCAGCAGATGTGCTGCTCTAAAGCATTTCTTCAGCTGGCTCGCCATAGGTTTTGTTTATGGAGTTCATTGGAAGATATTTTCTGTGTTTCTTCTCAAACATTGACTTTTTATCATATCCCATGTTCCTTTTTTTATTTTTTTTTATTTGCTAAATTCATATTCATTTGCTGTAGCGCTTATATATATTTGATAACTTCTGTGAAGGCAAGCAAGCGAACACAGACTCAATATCGTTTCCAACTAATCCCTGTCGTGTAAACAAGGTCTAATGAAGGCAAAACCTGAATTTAATACTCCCGTTTGTCACCATGTCATTATTCTTAGTCACTCGCAAAAGTCCAGCAAACTGAAGCCACAGTTTATTTACACTTAAGACCCAATTCACCAAGAACATAAACAAAGCAGCTTTCATTTAGAGCCATAACTTCCTCTTTCCTTTTGTAAATATGACAGATGTCTGAAAATGTTTTTTTTTTTTCTCAAGATAGATCCTCAGTTCAGTTGACTAAACAAGCTTGTCAGAACTGTTTTACTTTTTGTAAGCAACTCTCAAACAATGCATGCTGGGGAGTTTGCTAACAAACTATTAATGTCCCCTTGGAAATATTGTTTAACAAATCAGGTTTAACAAACCGAAAGGCAGAGAAATTGGTTTTGAAATAAGGCCTCAAAGTTTAAGCTGAACAAATTAAAGCAATTTAAAGTAGAGTAAAGAACCACCTACAAAAACTACTGTGGGGGGGGTCTAACGTATAAATTGTTCCCAATATGCATGTCCTGCTGCTGTCCTTGCTCGTCATCAGTCAAGTTCTTCTATTTATTTATCTTTGTGTGTCTGTTTTGTCTGCAAACTAATTCAAATGTTAATCTTCCAAGGCAGCGAAGATGGGTGTGCCTAGATCTATTGGGCAAATAAAGTCGCCACCTTCGAAACAAATATGTTTTATCACATGCATATTAAACACAAATTTTTATTTGGGATCATAATTCATCATTTAACCTTCCCGGGTGTGTCAGGGACAGGATGTGGCCCACGGTGCCAAGCTCTGTTGTATGTTTAATAGTGTTCCTTCCTTCATGTATTTTAACAACATTGCTACTTTCCCAGATCTCGGTTGACACTTTACTGTTATAATAACCAATAGAGAGGATGCCCAAACCCATAAAATTGGACCAGAGTTGTAAACGTGATTTGAACTTTAAATAAAGTTATTACTCTCTCATGATGCAAAGATATGCTGCAGAGTTAAACCCCCTGAAGATCAGCAGCATCCTTTCTAATCCTTTTACAGATCTTACTGTGAGGCCACGGGCTTTATGACTTGTACATCCTGCGGTCAGCGGCTGAATAAACGGAGAGCAGTAAGTGTGTTTTAGAGACTGGCGGGCTCCAGTCCGTCCCCTCTCCCCCGCAGGTATCAGTGAACAGCTGGAGCCCAAAACTAGAGCCCTGATTAACTTGAAAGCATTTTGTTGTTGTACCACCCATAGGCCATCCAATAATTGACATCTCCCGCTCAATATCCAGCAGCCATGATGACTTATGTTACACCGCATCAGCATCAGTGACAGATTGCTCACCCAAATCCTTATGCTAAACTGATACATCAGTGCCAAGTGAAAGTTTCCATCCCCAGCATGTTTGCAGGGTAATGGACTGAAGAATGACAGATTGTATGCTATTATCTTATTGGAGAATCAGTGTAGCATGCATGAAAGTGTAAAAAGTGGGTTTAATGGCGTGAGACATCTTTTAAGAGGAGGGGAAGAATGCTACATGCGGCCTGGGACTGGAAAGACGGCGGTCTGGGATGTGTGCTGGCTTCAGTCTGGTATGATGAAGCAGTTGTTCTCCTTAATGCAGCCTGTTTGAATTTGTTTGCCAACTTTTGAGATTCTAAAGTGAAGTGGACGTTTTCAGATGGCGTCAGTGGACATGATTGTGGAAGGGGTGGAGCTGAATTTAATAGATTGATTTATTTTTTTTATTCACATTAAAGGAAGCATTGACGGGCTAAAATGCATTGAAGCAAAATGAAAGACGTTTTTAATGTCTTTTTTGCTCGATGCCTATTTGCATATTTCCCCTGAAGACAAAATAAAAGTGTGACTTAACAACGAGGCTGCCCAGGGGAGCCACCGTAGATTAATTGAACAGATAAGAACCCTCTGGCATTAACATTTATGCATTTGTTTACTCTTTTTCAATGAATAATAATAGGCCACCTCCCTTGAAGATCCCAAGTCTCTCATTAGTTTTGGTGTGTGGCTTGTTATGGATGGGAATATTGAAGCAGGGAAGGCAAAAACCAGCTAATATCAGTGCTGTAAAGAAATATTAGTCAAGTTTTTGAAGAAAAACATAATTTTAATGAAGAACTGATGCTTCTTGTTCCCAGTAGCATCAGTTTCAGTATGAAGATAAGAGAAGGTCGAGTGCACTTTTGTTGGGTAAGGTACAAATAACTCCCTGACATTTGCAGTGCTTTGTTTGTAATTATTAAGTGTAGATCTGAGCTGAATGAATGGTTGTGTAATATTTTGTGAGCTGTGTGAGTCCCTGCTGACATTTTTAATCATATTCTGTTTTCATCCCTCTAATAACTGCCAGTATCTCCAGTAATACTGAAGTACAAGACACTATCTAAAAAGTTTTCAATGTGTATTACATGGACGATATTTAATTTTTTTCATCCGATGAGCCAGTGTAAAAAATAATGTTTTTAAAACAAAGTTCTTCCTCCGCCCCCTTGGTATTTGAAGCATAATATTTGGGATAAAACTATGTGGGATTTTCAAGAAGGCAGTATATTTTCGGCGTGACCTTTATTGGCCATGTTAACTGGCTGAATATTTTCATTATTCATAAGGAAGCAATGTTAATGGGTTATTTATGAGGTCAGTGGGTCGTAAATTGTGTTTAAGATATAACCGCATTAGACTAAACTTAAAACTTATCCCTCACATTTAATGTGGATGCTGTTGTAAGCTTGGAAGCTTGTAATACTTTACGGTATTACAGGAGGAAAACACAGGAAAGGGAACAAAGCTGTTTAGCTGATGTCCTTCACAGGTCCCATGCTGTCATAAGTTACCGATAACAGAAATAACAACATGAAGTTGCAATCATGAATGCAAATGGGGCCTTCTTTTATATTAGAAAATTAGAACAAAGCTGAATCTGAATGTTTCACATCTCCCAGTCTAGGTTGGTAGAGGATACTGAGTGATGCTCTTCGCATTAGTTCACAGTCATGGGAATCTTTGTCTGAATGCTTACACCACAAGGAAATTATGCTTCAATGATCATTTAGTGGCTGTGTCTTGCCCTCAAGCATTTTGAGTGCATATTGTCCTCATCCGGTGGCGGGAAACACACCGAGCTCCTTTGTGCAAATATAAAAGTGATTTACTTTGACCACACGTCTCACACTAACGGCGGTGTGATGTTTAGCTGTGCAAGCTTTGCGCATTAATTACAACTAACAGCCTCAGCGGTGCAATATGCGGGCAGAATATAAAATGCCAGAGACGGATTTTGCACGTGACAGACAGGTCGAGTCTGCGTTATAACAAACGACTGTGCCCGGAAAGGAATAGCAGGCGACTGGCCTCAATTCGTGCACAAGACTCACTCTTACTCCAGCACAGATGACAGCCTTTTCCCTCCCACTCATTTGACTAACTATTGCCTTTAAAGGGAGCGGAGGGAATATGACATCATGCTCTTTGTACAGTTACAAGAAAAAAATATGTTTAGTGTGGGAATCATTTAATGGTGTTAAATATTCCGGCCGTGTAGGCCAGCGGCTATGAAACGGTTCATTCTTTCACGGCTCGGCCGTGCCTTTGCTGCTGAGGTGGGCGCCGCCACATTTTGCGGTCGAGGAAAATAACAACAGCGATACAGCTTTGGTACGAATCGCAACGTTTCGTGCCTAAAGTGAAGTGTGCTTTTCATTAGAAGTATATATAAAAAAGAAAAAAAGGGTTTTGGGGGCCTTTACTTCACGGTATTTGTAATCCTTGTTTTGTACCTGCAGCCTTTCATTTTTATCAAGACTTTTTAAGAGTCTGTCCTCATAAAAAGCAGTGCCTGTAAAAAAAATGAAAAATAAAAAAGAAGTCTGATGAAAAAAGAAATAGCAAAAAGCATGAAAGATAAGGTTACCACTCCCTGCAATAAAAAAAAAAACAACCTTTTTTATAAATAAGTGCTCGAGATATAAGACCAGTACAAATTGTGAGGAAGAAATTGATTTCAGTGATCTTGGGGTACTTGAGACGCCTACATGTTATACAGGAATACAGTCGCCAATCATGCTGCGGAGAGAGCTCCAGTCCTGTATAGCGAAACGTCAGTGTTATGAAAGTATATCCTTTTAGAGGGATCTTATCTACGTATATCCCATCAGTCACTGACCACCGTCGGCCTCTTGTCCTCCAAGGAGAGAAATGATATGACCTTTATGTGTCATCATCATTTTTCTTCCGATTGCTTTCCGTCGAGCCCATATGTTATATTTTATGGCGGCCACTTTCTTTTCTTTACTTTACTCTGTAACCAGTCAAGAAATCACATGCTTCGATAAAAAAAAACTGTCTTTGACCGACCTGTGATTGGCTATTTTAATAGGGAGTGTGTGTGTGTGTGTGTGCGTGTGCGTGTGTGTGTGTGTGCGTGTGTGTGTGAGAGCGAGAAAGAGAGATGGCCTCCAATAGCTGTATCACTGTATAATGATTCATCACTCACCTCTGCTTTCCAGCACAGGGAGCCTGGGTTTCTCCCTCTGCGGTTTGTTTCACTCATGTGATGACTTCACTCGCCCGAGGCATCACATCACACACACGGCCATGAAGCCTGAATTGAGCGACACAGACAGAGGATGCTGTTTGAATATGTGTGTAACCTCTTGGTGACTGAATGGCATAAAAAGAGTTTTTTTTATTTTTTATTTTTTTGTAAATGTTTTTATTTGGATATGAGCAATAAACCAAACACAGTATTTCCCTGTACTTTGTGTCCCTGACCACTCGTAGAGTCATTGGCGCGTTGATGTCTGCGGGGCTTTTCTTTGCTTTTATCTCAGAAAACAAACTTTGTAGGAATAACTCAGGAGTCGGTTGTTTTTCTTCTCTCCCCCCTCTTATCAGAGCATTATTGTTGGACCTTTTGTGAACTCACTGCAGGATGATTGCAAAGTAAACAGGCGGCTCTCTTTGTGAGATAATGTGGAGATCCTGACTCACACAAAACGGGCAACCTTTGCTTTTGTTTGTCAGTGGTCAAATTTAGATTTTCTTTGAGTTTAAACTTCTCTGATTTTCGGCGACTACCTGCTGGAATATTTCTGTTGGAAAGTTTGAATCCTCCTTCTCATGACTTCATAGCTTTAATAACAGCCAGTGTTGTGAATGAGGGATAATGAAACTTGTCTTGAGGGCTTCTGGACTGCAGGCTTTGACATATTCCTTTTCCGATAAAGACCCTTTGACATCTACCAGGTTCTACTTGGTTTTGAGAAAAGGGACTCGTGTCATAACAAATCCTGGTTGCCTCTAAAGCAAGATTAGGACTCGCAGAACCTGAGCCATGAATCATCACAGATAATACAATATGAGGTTACTGTTTTGCCACATTTTGAAGCAAAAAGTCCCAATATGTTGATGCTGTGCATGTAAAAAGATTTCAATAGAGTCTTGACTTTTTTCTGATCATAGTAGTTGTTTTACTTCAATAAAGCAGTGCATAAAGTAACTTGTGTCTGTCTCTCTCAGTTAGGATGTCTCATTAATGCTCACACAGCTCTGCTATTGTAGTTGACTCTGAATTGGCTCATCAAGTTCAGACGAGGGTAAATTAGTTAGTTGGAAGTGAAATGGAGGGCCGCACAGTGTTCTGGTCCGGTTGAGTCAGTAAATATATGAAATCTGGCAATTGCAGTCGAAAATAAAGCTTCTCTCCACACGCTCCAGTGTTTCAGCAGTGATGCAGGACTTGGCATCACACCTGATCTGGAAAGAAACAGAATCATGAACTAATAACGACGGGAACAAAACCCAAACGAAACAGCTGAGGTAAAGTACTAACGAGCAAATCGCAGCAGGCAGGCCTTATAAGGGTAAGTCAGTGTTTATTTAGGGTTGAAAATATATCCTAAGTATTGTCGGGACAAAGGTTGTTTTGGGTTTTTTTTCTTCACAGTTTTCTTCATCTGTGACAAAAATAACAATTGATAACTTCACGGAAACGTCAGTAATGGCAACAAACCTTTTTGTAAAAGTAGTCATTTACCAGCGTATTATTGCCAAAACGGACTGGCATCGCAGAAACGCTTTAGTTAGTGACTGTTATTTCCAATACTGCTCATTACCAGGCAGAGATCAGCACACTGTGACCTGATTCCCTAATTTTCTGTGAAACACAGTTCTGCCACATTATAATTCAGTGAACGTGATAAAAACCAGCCTTGACCTATAAAGAACTGATTCATTTTATGACTTTTGCATTTTACAGACTTGCAGTGTCGTACGATTGGAATCAAGAGAGGCTCATATGGACACGATGTCTCTTTTACACAACCAGTAAAGTGGAGGCACGCCTTTTAATTCTGCAGTTTGGGGATTTTTTATTGTTTATTTTTTTTCTGTTTTGCTTCCCCTTCTCTTCCCCACCCTCATCTCTGTCTCGCCCTGTGTTTTTTCTGGCTTTGCTGGCTTTGTACACTCCAGTGCACCCACCACAGCCAAGCCTAAGCTGAAGGGACACTGAGCTGTATGTAAATCAATTTGGAACGCAGCCGTATGTGGAAATAGAATTAGACTTGTCAGCCACACCTCTTTAGTTCGTCCTCTCTTCTTCATCTCTCTCCTCTTGCTCTAGTAGTCTTTTTTTTTTTTTTTTTTTTTTTAGTTTGGGGTACGCGGCCATAAGCAGCAGCTATATAGGAAGGCTTGGGGTTAGGCTTCTGGGGGAAGAGGGGATTAAAAGAAATCACTGAAGTTAGCAGTCTTCAAAGGAAGCAGAGAGACTGCGAGAGCAGCCATGTTTCTCTCAAATGGTTTCATGCTCAAGGGGATTTGTGTAATGGTGAATTATTACATGAGGCATAAAGTCCCATATATGTAAATGACTCTCAGCAATTTGAATTTGCACTCTCTAGTCGAGATGTCCGACGGAGAGACGATATCAAATACAAAAATTATGTAAACAGTGAGTGGTGGGACCGGTTTCCGCCTTCATCGATTATGCTGCTGTGGTGAGTCGGTCTGCGCGAGGTTTGATTTGTGCCTCTTAGATAAAGCCCATCGAAAACACATGTCTTGGTACGGCGACAGCAGCAGTTCCATCTGCCCTAATTTCAGATATGACAGAAAGTCATACAGTATCTGCCTGTTTATTTTTTATGCGGCAGAAAACGGAGGAAAGATTCTGGATGGTGATGGTGGGCAGTAATGAGTTTTTCTGTTGCACAGTCTGCATGGCGTCTGCATTGTACTACCCACATCTAAGACAGCCTTTCATTGATTGTTTTGGATAAACTGTCGGCCATGTTAGCAATGCACTTATGCCGACAGATGGAAATGGAGCGGTAACATACCCCATGTTCATCGGAGACATCAAGCATCCCAAGTTGACGGTTATAGATCAGCCGTCGCAGCAACACAACGACTGTTCTCGCAAAACACACGGGGTGTCTTTTGATTGAGATTTACTGCAGGGCATTTTTCAAATAGTGCATCATACCCCTAATTATATTCAAACAATATAAGCAAGAGAATGTACCAGGCTCAGTAGGCCAGCTTGGAAAACTATTATTCATCTGGCTTTTTAGAAACAATCAATAATTCATGCAGTAAATTAATTTTCAGGGAAGCTGAATTAATTCCGAAGAGCAGTTTGCGAGATGCTGAATAAAAGAGATGGAGGATTATTTTAGAAGACAAATAACGGTATTTTCTGCCTCCCAGAGGTGCTGTTAAAGAACCCGTCATTCATCACAATTAACCTGGGTGACTATTAGTGAATTGCTAATTAGAGGTTTGACTGTGTCTAATGAATCGTAACACACACTTTGGAGCACTCAATCAATAGTTATCGACTTGAGCAATTATAGGAGATTTATATAAGGTTTTAGAGGGGGGGGGGGGGGGGGGGGGGAATCAGAACTTTTCGCTGTCAAAAAAAAGTATGTAGCTAGAAGTACAGTGGCAAAGACACACCGTTGCGCCAGAGGGCACTCCATAAATCATTCTACAACCTATTCAAGAGCTCCAGCTGCAGAATAAATTGACAGTTTGAGGCTGAAACCATCATTTCCCTCATGTGCAATGAAGACATGTTGAAAAAGACAGTGTCTTTGCACATTCACCAGAAGCTGTGCATTTCCGTTCCATTCATAAATTTTACCACCTGTCTCTTATAACGCACTCAAGGAGAATTTAAAGCAGCACTTGGAGAGTTCATGCTGGGTTTCTGGTGACTATTTAGGCCATTTTTAGACATTTTCTGTCTTTGGTGTGCTCTATTTAAATCACAATTGATTGGCTGTGTGTTCCTCTTGACAAAAAACAGGGATGGAGGTGGATCATTGTGGGTAAGAAAGTGGGTGTAATCACATATAATTGTTCTGATATGCTGGAGAGAAACTGCACAATTTCCCTCCCCAGCAGCTTTGGATTGAGGTAAGAGTTTTACCGAGACATCTAAAGTGAAGTGAGGGTAACAATACGCTGTCAAATGTCGAACAATTTCTTCACCCACACAGGGGGCTTTTTCTCAATGATTGTATCGGTTCAAAACCGAGCTTTGCGGGGCAAAAAAAAGAATAACAGAGTTAACTGATTTTCAGCGTGGTCATTTCCAGCTTTGTGAGACACAACATGGAGCCGAGAGGTAACCAGCAAAGGCAGAGGATATTCTCCTCAAACACACAGTAAACATTCGCATGGCCCCACAAACTCCTGTGTACTCCTGCCAAGGAGTTGATCACAGGGAGATTCCACCATGTAAATCCTGCGGCTTTTCTGCAGTATGTGTCATGGTAACAGAGGCCTCGCTGCCCTAAGCTGGCTTTTCCCAACATGTCCCCAAAAAGTACGGCACGGGAGCATTTGCTCGGAATTACCGCTCACATGACACAAATCCCGTCGTTTCTGCAAACGGGGCATTTTGAGTTTGCCCTCCTTTCAACGGAAATGTCATCGCCAGCGTCGAGTCCGTGCTGTTAGGAAGTCTCTGTTTATCGGTGTCACAAGGCCGCTGCAAGTTCAGTGAAGAAAAGATAAATATTCCGCGTTTTTCCATTAAGCATACATGACCCTCTGATGTCTCATCCATTTTTAATGAGACAGACGACCTCTTCAAAGTGATCACAGGCCGCTTGGCTTATCAGATTAGGTTCATAGCTTGCTAATGGCATGATAAGGCACATTAAAGAGATAATATGTATTTAATGAAGTTAAATGTGGTCAGATGCAGGACACGGAGGAGGGACCCTTTTTTTTTTTTTATACAGTTCATCAAATAAATAACTTTAAATATCCATCGAAGATATAAAATGGTTCAGAAATGTAGGGGGGGGGGGGGAGTGCATTGTTTGCTGAAAGCTGTCTCATCTAATTCTGTTTTTTGGCACATGCAAGTTGTGTGGGATGGCACAGCATTGGTGGGATATGTGTGATTCCCACTGAGGTCTGGCAAAAGCTACTTCGCAGTTTTTAAATCCTCTCCATCTCCCCTTCTGTCTTTACGACAAGACAGTTGTCTAATTAGGGAACAAACTTACAGGAGACTTTCTATTAATTCCCTTCTTTTCGCTGTTCTCATGCTAAATTATAAAGTCCACTATATGTTGATGTGACATCGGAGGAGTCTTTGTTTCGCATAACTGTGAACACTGAATTTAAAACTGTTTGCAGATTTCTTCATGAGGCATTCATAAAGACAGTGAAGCTGGTGTCAAATTACAAGAACCTGACTTTGCCAGCTTATTTTTAATACAGAAACCGAGCAAAAGAGGAGAGTTTGTGAGTTATATGTTATTTATGTTATATTTGTAATGTAGCAAAAGACTATTAAAACATTGGATGAACTGGTGTAACTATATTTACATTCGACCTGAATTTATTTTGATATGAAAGTAGTTTGATTGTGTGCAATTAGTGAGTGATTCTTCCTCCTTCAGCATCCAGCAGCATGTGACAAGCTGAGTTTGCAAATGTGGGACAAGCTGGTAAATGTTGCCTGTGATTGTACAGCAGGAGCCTAGCAGCTCCTGGAATGACTCGTAGATGGGTGCAAAGCTCTTTTTCTGTGTTTCTTCCTGTAATTGTTTATTACTAGATAAAGGTGTCAAACATGCAGCCCGCAGGCCATAGCCGGCCAACCAGAGGATCCTGTCCGGCCCTTTAGGTGACCTCGCAAAGGGCAAAAAAAAAGTACTATTGATCGCACGAGTTCACTAACCGTAGGGAACAATGAGACTTGAGCTGAAGGAACAGTTGTTGCGATTTATAAGATATTAGGATGCTTTATTGAAGTGTGGCCCTTTATTGTGAGTTTCGATTATGAGAAGTACGCATCTCATCATATCCTCATAATCTCAAAGTGGCCGTTGCGCATTATAATCATCTTTGGATACGGGTATCAAAAGGTCAGTATACCAACCTTTAAGTGCTCATTTTGACTGTGTTTTTCGCCTCCCTGTTTCTGTCTCGCTCACTCCTATGAATACATAAACACATATTCACATACATCCTGAGATCACCCTGCCTGATGTCAGCGTGATCATGCAGCTGTGAAAAGATGGGCGTTCCCACCGCTCCTCTGCCAATGCTCGGGGTGGGGCGCACTGTGTCCATCTGTTCACGGCCGGAGGAGGAAAGCACTCGCACACACTGGCACAAAGTTTCAAATGTGTTCACCGACACAAATGCACACCGGATAAGACACACGCACGTAACAATTACCTCAGCGGGAAGTCGACTCGGTCACCCTGAATGCCAGAGGAATCATTGACACGCACAAATAAAAATATCAAATCAGAATGAGGCTTTTCTTGGTGATCTTTTTTTTAATTTTCTTTTTTAATCAATGCAAATTCTCAGTGTCGATCAGTCGCTCTGCTGTTTGATGCATCTTTCTTTCTTTCTTTCTTTCTTTCTTTCTTTTTGTGTTCCCAGGGGTCTTTTTGCAAGCCATTACACCGAGACACATTACCAGGAGGATGGAAGTGCAGTCACCGGTGCTCACAACTTCACAGTACGGCAGCACTTAAGTGCTTTTGACATTTATGGCCAAGTTGACGTGCAGCGGTGCTCCAAAGTCACGTAAAAATCTGACCCTTATAAAGAATTTTTCCAAAGACAGATGTCTTTTCAAGCGTATATTGGGCATTAATTGAAAACCAAACATTGAATCAAAATTACATATATTCTTTTTTTCTTTTCTTTTTTTTTTCTGTGTGACCCGTTGTGGAATTAAATGCTGTTGCTGTGTGGAAAGTCTATCATGTGGCCTACTTGATGATAAGCTGTGATTTATGCTGTTTGCTGTTCAGCCAACATTGCCATCAGGATTTTTTTTATTTATTTATTTATTTATTTATTTATTTAATGGAATTTAGCAGCTGATGTTTTCCTGGGGGCTCATTTTGATCCAGCAGCGTGCAAAGTGCTTGCTCCTCTTTTGAAAGCGAAGAAAAGATTGTTCATTCTAGATTTTTAGCACTCGTCAAGGCCGCTCACTGTGGCACTTCAGTGCTTGAAATCAGTTGGCGTGGCTCACAAAAGGAAATCATAACTGATTCCTCATTCAGTGATATTCACAAAGGAGAGAGAAGCATTTCGCAGTGGCTGACTTTGAAAAGTTCTTTTTATACCATTGTTAGTAGACTCCTGAACTTCTTTTTTTTTTCAATTTATTTATTTTTTTTTAGCTTAGCTGGATTGAAATCACCATGTTTAAACTGAGCAGCCGCGGGGACACAATGACAGGCTGCTTTACAGTTTGCAGGATCAGTGTTTGGTAATGCGGCAATGACTGACAAGACAATTTCCCGCAGACTTTTGCAAACACTTATCCTACACACTGTCTCTCTCACCTTTAATTTCGCAAGCAAGGGATGGTACAAGCGTTACATCAGGCTGTCAAATAGACATATTGTATTGTCTGAGATAAGCTTCATGCGGCTGCACACTTGCATGCCTGTCACTGAGCTCAACACTCTGCCATATGTTAATCATGCCTCAGTGGAAAGATACAAACTATAAATAAACTTTGCCTTTCTATGAATTATCCCAAGCCAACACGGGAAAGATTATTTCTTTATGTTGCTGGTTCTTCAGCATACAACTTGAGATATGTAAAAAATATAAAAAATAAAAAAACCTGAGCTGCCACCAGTGCATCCTGTGCAAATCGATCTTCATTTTCAATATCTTGCTAAATATAAACATCTCAAGTTTGAGCATATAGAACATAGAGCATGGAACGATGTGATGCTTAATTAGCTACCAAGAGGCGTTCGCATTTCTGAAGCTGCAGGGAATTTTCCTAAACTAAATATTTCAAGAGGAGTGCATACAGCTACTGTAAAAAAAAAAAAAAGAAATAACTTAAATAAATAAAGGCAGGTTGAGGATGAAACGAGAGCACCATCACTGCCTGATGTTTTCATTTGTAAAAGGTGAGCTAATCTAGGTCAAGCATGGCCTAAGCATAGCGTCTTTGGAGCTGTTCTATTTATATACTTAATCTAATGAATTTCAACTCCATTACCACCTGGCTCGCCAACGTGTCCTGAGCTTTTCAGAACCGAACACGGGACCTTTTTACGTAAAAGTATTTCCTGCCAGAGTTTAATGTTGCGCATGAGGAATGGTCAATGCGGTGGCCAGCGACAGCTGATTTAAGCGGACTTGAGAGCCGCGAGACACTAACTGGATGTCTGTATTCCCTCCTAATGAGAGTCATTTCCTCTGCCCTCCTTGTGCTCAGACAACAGTGTTTTTACTGTGTCTGTGGAACCTTAAATGTTCCCTTTTCCTTCGGGCCGACCCGCCTGATGGAATAATGAACCATCAACAATTACCGTATTACTGTCAGCTCCCATGTGTGTCAGTGCACTCTTGCCTCGACCGTGCGGGCCACGTTCATTTCAAACTGCTTGTTTGTATAAAGAGGGCGAGGAGGAAAGTGTGTCCTACAGAGCATGCTAATTTATGTGAGCACGAGCTGGGACAGCGTCAGCAGAGTTCCAATGGGTCTTGTTCCAAAGCAACACTACCAATACAATAAATGTGACACGCAGCTTTTTTTGTTTTTGTTCTTTAAACATAATACATTTTTAATGAGACCATCCAGTGGGTAAAGCTTTTTTTTTTTTTTTCCAACCCCTCATCTTGTGTTTTATTATGTACAACCTCTTTCAGACTAACTGCTTCTACCACGGGGAAGTGCAGGCGCATCCCGGCTCTGATGTTACCCTCAGTACCTGCTCAGGCCTTCGGTAAGAAACACGGTTTTGCATTCAAGCGGCATCCCAGCACTGCCCTTTAAGTGCTATTTGCCACCGCAATGTTTATATTTACTTAAGTCACTCAGCACAGCAGCCCATCGCTCTTAAGCCCCTTAAGCGTGCTGTCAGTAAGTTGTTGTGTGACTCGCAGGAATAGGAGAAAATGTCACACCTCATTGTCTCCGTTCGCAGAGGCTTCCAGTAAATACCCGCGCTCCGTAATTGCCATTTTACTCCCTCTAATGACCGAGCACAATTCCAAGTTTTGTAAACTGAGCATTAGCCGAATCTTAACATACACAATTTCATCTCCTGCTTAATTAAACAGCCAGAGAACATTTAACGGAAAGACAAAATGTTTAGTGTGCCATGACGTCCTTTTATTGACTCGGTATGTGCTAATGACATAGAACATTTAAGTTGCAATTTGTGGTAAATGTTCCCGATCTGACGTGAGAAATGCCGCCGATTGGGTGAAACAGTACTGAGCTGAAACAACACCGCTGTGATTTGCGACTACAGAAGTATAAAGCCGTGAGGAATTTTTAAGTGGCTTGATAAAGGCATGTTTTATAGATTCCGTTGGCTGAAGTAAGAGTGGGCATAAAGAAGAACTGTTACCTTGGTTGTCAAATATTCCATTAGAGAGAGCCACATTCAATCAAACTCTTGCTTTTTCAGAGAGTTGTCGTGTTTTGAAGCTTTGTTTTCAGACTTGCGCTCGCTGTCTCTGCAGAGGCTTCATCGCACTTGAAAACAAAACCTTCATTATCGAGCCTGTGTCTGGCGATGACACCGGAGCCCACTTCATCTACCGAGTGGAAGAACTGCGGCTGACCCCAGGAGCCTGCGGCCACGGCTTCAACATGTCCTCTGTTGCACCTGAAAATCACATCAAAAGCCCCTTCCAGTCCTTCCACAACAGGGTGAGACCAGTATTATGTTGTTTCCAATGCAAGGCTCGTTTCATAGCCACTGGATAGCACAGTTCAAAGCTGTATTGTCTTCAATTTAGGCATTTTTCACTGTTGAATGTTTCCAAAGGGAAAAGGCTAACATGGAAATGATGAAAGATAAATGGGCGTTGGACCAAAGATGAGAATATTGGCAAGCATACCTGTTTGGATAAGTTCCCTGAGGGTATTGCCTTGGGCTTGACACTCATTTTATCTGTGCTCAGAGTCCAGAGTCGAGGGCCCATGCAGAAGGGCTGGCTGATAATTTGCCTACAGCAGGTGTGAGATCCATCTGCCCCTATTTCTAGGCATTAAAAACTCCATCTGAGTGAGGAAATGAAACTTACCTATAGAGAGTATTTAATGACCCCAGAGTAAAGCAGCACCTTGGCTGTGGCTTTTCAGGACAAAACTCATTCCACCTTAAAAGATGGGACACTGGAGGGAAAGTGATGGATTCATATAACTTTGAGAACTGGGGTGCTTGTTTCTCAAGTGTTTTCAATAATAAACCTGCTGAATAACCCTGAAAGTGACGCCATTTTATTCTTTTGTTTCGAAGTTTCACAAACGATTTAGCGGGAGAACTTGGTTTGTTTGATTCTTTTCTCTCGAGTTCATCAAAAATACAACATAAAACACAGTTAATCAAATGTACATGTTGTAATTGTCTTTACTGGTGGAACATCCCACTTGAAGCGGGAAAAGAAACCGGTGTAGAAAAACCAGTCTACTTGAAACCGAGCCGCGATGCTGTTCTATGGTTCCCCGTGTAAAAAGATGCTGCTGGAAAGTATATTTTATATATTTTGGGAACGTTATCTTCTGGTCTATGTTTTTTTTTTTTTCAATCAATTCTAATACACACGCTAATTCGGAATATTATCACGTGTAATATCCAAGCATGTTAAAGCTTTTCAAGCCTGATAGTGAAACATGTTGCATCCACTGTTTCCCTAATAGACAATTCGCAGATCTTTGTTAGCCTGAAACACTGAAATGTACGTACAACTAGTAGAAAAGGGAAATAGGAAGCTGTTAACCTCACCGTTTGAAATGTAAGTTGTTATTAGGAGCCGTATAGTTAACTGAGACATTGTATTCTAGTGAGGATTAAGTGAGATTGAAAGGTCCTGGTTGTATTTTTTTAATATAATTTTTTTCCGAGCCAAGCTTGGTGCTGCTCTCACTTCCAGTGTTCATGCTGAGCCAAGCTAATACGCCCCTACACATAGCTTCACATTCATTGTAATACATGACACTTGTATTGATCTGCTTGTCTAACTCTTGGCATGAGAGTAAATAACTGTTTCTTTCTGCAAAAGTACAACTATTGCTTAACTGCTTTCTGTAAGATTGAGAGGCTTAACATTAACATTAGAGAAGAGGTTGTCCAAATTGTTATATCGTGGCTACAATTTTAGGATAGTTAAGTAGAAAATGATCAATTCCTATATATTTGAATTGATCCGTAACATGTAACTTCAGTTTTTATTGTTTGTTTGTTTTTTTTTTTTTCACCCTAGCATAAAAGGCATGCTCAGAAGACGACCAAATATGTGGAGCTGATTATTGTGGCAGACAACAGAGAGGTAATGCACCTGCGCCCACTTCCATTCACAAGTACAACAGAAACAACATGGTGGGAACCAAAGCCTCACTTGGTGGAGTAAGCAAAAAAATAAAAAAATAACAAAAAAAACCACAGGGTAAGCTGTAGTTACAGTCGAGCAGGTCCCACCGGAGCCCCAGAAATGGGGTCAGTGTGCAACAAGCAGTGTGGTCCTGTGGCAATAGCCACAGTCTGACGGGAAATGCTGCTTTTTGATTCCCCAGCAGAGCAGACGGGAAACAGGAAAAAGCCACGTGGATACAGAAGCGTCTCCCGTAAGCACTTGGCGGGCTCATTGTAGGGGGTTTCCTCCTGACATCCCTCGGCTCAAAACACCGACCTGAATGGAGAGAGAGGAAATGAGGGCACAAAGTAGGATCAAGGACGTTGTTAAGATTAGCCTTGCAGTTAGGCATCAGGTACCGGCAGTCGGGTGGATATATAGGCTGAAGGCTTTGCAGGCTGTCATATCTGCCAATATCCCCGCTCCCTACGGCTGCGCCATCCAACACCGGCAGAGTTTTCTCGATCCAGATGGTCGCAGCTTGACGAACTGCATAACACACAGAAACATGCATTGCATCAGAATACAGGCGACTCATTCATACAAATATAACGGTGCCTCATGGTTTTCTGTTCTAAACGTATTGATCCCACGTATGCCTTGTCATGAATAATTGACCCCTTGTGGTTGTAAATATTGCCTCAGCCGATTGTCGACGATTTCTTTTCTTACAGTTTCAGAAACAGGGGAAGGACTTGGAGAAGGTGAAACAGAGACTGGCAGAGATAGCCAATTACGTGGACAAGGTAAAACATCTTCTCCCTATTGCGCAGGAGGAATAAATCACTTCTTTAAAATAGAAATATTGTTGGCAGCAGGAGATTAATGGGATGAACGTGTGATATATTAATTTCCTGCTAAAGCAGCTGATCTTAGTCTGCCTAAAACCTCTGCCAGAGCTGCGGATCTGCAACCGGCAGGCGATGCCAGCAGATAGATTTACTTCAGGGAGGCATGGATATAGACAGGGAAACAAACATGCTCTGAACCTGTGAAGTAGAGGATTTAGGGCTGCTGTAATGAGAGGGAGTATAATTCCGCAGATTGAAACACAAATTGTCTCACACATTTGTTTGAAGGTCTTGTCAACACAATAAAAACATACAATCTAATCTCAATAAGCTATTCTTTCTGCTGATGACCGTGCTCTTTTCTTTTTTCTTTTTTTTTTTTGTTAGTTTTACAGGGCCCTTAACATCCGGGTGGCCCTGGTGGGTCTGGAAGTGTGGAGCGACTCTGATAAATGTCCCGTCACACAGGATCCCTTCACCACCCTGCACGAGTTCCTCGACTGGCGGAAAGTCAAACTGCTTCCCAATAAACCCCACGACAATGCCCAGCTCATAAGGTAGACGTTTGATTATCCAGAACTGTCAGAATGACACAGAGTAGTTTTATATCAGTGCTCTGAAACAAAAATCCCAAAGATCTGCATTCATAGTTTCACATCTCAGCTCATTAACCACAAACTTACGTCTATTTTAAGTTTGCCAGAGGATACTGTCGATTTTTACACAATATCTACATGCTTTTAGATCCTGTTCCCCATTATTCAAGCATTTTTATAAAATGCCCCATGAAATATGTGAGTTTTCTTCTTGGGTTTATAGACTTGTTTATTTACTTGTCTATATACCTCTTCATCTGAGAAATAATAGTAACAAACATGATTTTGGGAAACATTGTTGTGGTATTTTTACATAAATTTCTCTCCCATTTTATTCCTGTCATGCAGTGTTTGCACCAGAGGGTGTTTTACTATTGTTTATTCCAATATAAATACAATATTAAGCATCATCGCTGCTGCCTCTCCATTCAGCACAATATTGAAAAGTTGAATAGTTTCAAACATTTAAAAAAAAATGTACCAAATGTGAACAGATTGAATCAAAATAAACAGAATAAATTTGGAGGCAACATCTCCTCCGGTGTATCACATTGAAATATATTATATAATCAACAAATGGTGCCACTCATACTACCATCAGTGTTTTTACTATCATATCAAAACAAATACCTCTCAGCTTAATAAAAAAGTTAATGGTGATAACAACTAGTTGAATGACGACGCCGTGCTTCACTGCTTTAACGGCTTTAACTCTCCCTAATGTTGTTTGCACAGCGGGGTTTACTTCCAGGGCACCACCATTGGCATGGCGCCCATCATGAGCATGTGCACGGTGGAGCAGTCTGGAGGCATTGTCATGGTGAGTATCCAACCTTCTCTCTGCTCCCACCGACCCCCCACCCCCACACCTCCACAACCCCCCCCCCCCCCCCCCCCCCCTCCTCCGTGCAGCCTGATGGTATCAGGGTGGACATTGTTCAGATTCAGCCGGCCGACACAATCCAGACATGATTCACACAGAAAAAGGTGTTCGCTGTTTGCTGGAAGGGCACTTACGTCTGCGAGGACGTCGCGTTTCACAACCTAATTATATTTTGTGCTGGCACTCCTCCACCATTACCCCTCATGCACCAAACAATATGTAGAAACGTTCTCTTAAAAGGATTGGTCGGCATGCACGCACTCCCATTTCAAGTCCTGCAGTCATGCAGTCAGTCTTCGGTGTGTCAACTCCAATTCCTCAGTCAGACCCACACAGTGACACGAGGTACGGGTGTAAAAGGTCTCTCTATATGAGTCAGCCAGCTCGGGGTGTGTCATGTGTTAATGCTCATGACGATGATGGTATGATATTTCATATGACTTCAAGCAAGTCTTATTGTAATCATGGAAGTACTCCAACTTGTTGACATGATGACTAAAGAAGTCATGCTATGAGGTGTATTTTCTTTTAAAATTGTCAAAGTCAAATACTCCAAAACAATACTCCTCTGATAGTCGTTACTGTGTTTTGATGTCATTTCGCTATGCATGTGTTTTGTATTCACCATTCGTGTGTCTACTCGCGTCACATTAAAATAAAAGTAGATTCTAGGAGCTCAAAACACAATACAGTATTACTGCAGGTATAGTACAGCACAACCTGAAAATCTGCTTGTATTTTCCCCTGAAATAGTACAACAGCACAATACTAACAAATGAGCTGAGTCAGCAGACCAATGTCTGTTTTACCGTAAATATTTTTAAATAATCTTCACATTCAAAATATTTGAAGCAGTTATGAATGTACAAGTCTTCCTTACTTACTGTTAAGATGTGTTGCATTTGTCTTGTGGTTATGTTTGTTTTTGACAGCTGATATATTCACAGTATATGAAATATATGAATCCCTGACCTAATGACCTACTCTTAATTAATGAATATTCCTCAGTCCCAAACCTTTAAAGCTTTAAACCAGAAACCTGAAAAACAATAGCAAGAAATGTATTAACTTAAAAATAAAACATACATACAGCCAGTTATTTCAGGATTTAGTAAAAAAAAAAAAGTAAAAATATTATTAAATGATATAAACATTTGTCACAAAGTCAGGAAGTCTATCTTAGTAATAAATCTACCATTGGAAAACCAGTTTTTTTCCCTTTTTAAATGGTGCTGCATTTGTAAGAAAAAAGCATTTGTGGGATGAATTTATAGGTTGTGCCAATAACAAATTAACAAATATACTAATGCATACATTTACGACAACTATAATGTAATGACACACACCTTCTTTTTTTTTTGCCATTGACTTTTATCATGTTGGTATAAGCGGGAGAAGTGAAAACACGACATAAAGAGAGGAAAATGAGCAGGCCGGCATCTGGGACGGCAGAAGGTCATTCAGAAACTTAATTTTCAGCCGGTAGTTACTGGGATATTTCGGTGTGACTCTCAGGTTTATAAGCGGCGTTATTGGAGCTGCAGTGCGGCGTCGAGTCTGTTAACAGGGAGATGCAGGGTGACAGCTGTCGCTTGAACGAGTGTGACGCGCGCTGAATGTGCTTTGAGGAGACTCACGTCGTGCTGTGTGCAGATCTGCTCTGTGGAAGTGGTATAAAAGGGTTGGAGGGGCACAGGGGTAAATCAAATGCCACAGCATTTGAACACGGCCGCATTTACATTTTTATGAGGTGTGATAAATTGTTTATGCCGTCTCTTACACTGCACACATTTGGATCGAAATGCCTCTTCTTCTTTTTTTCTTGTTTTTTTTTTTTTAACACGGAGCTATGCATCGCCTCGAGTACACTGAGTCACCACATACAGTAGATTATCTGGCTGTTAGGATCCCCTGCCTCTTACAGCACTTGACACCCATGCCCGATCGCAAAGTGGTTATCAGCCCAATGCCCATTATGCTTCAACACAGATGTGTATGCGCCATTAATAGATATGTTTTCTGCTGGCCGGGCGCTGTGGTGAGGTTTCTCCAGATGTTTGTGTTCCCCATTACTTACACCGAGCAGATGGTCTGGACCGAGATTAAAGCACCTCATAAGTAGTTAGAGGGCAGTCAGAGGAGATGAACTGTTAACTCGAGCCATACACTGCCATGTGTTAATTTGCCACGAATCCTGCGCGTATTGTCTTTTTAATCCATTTTGAATAGTGTATTGCTATCCGTTTCATCTCTATCCTCCTTGAAGCACAGGGTTCATCTTGGAAATGGCTGGAAGTTATTCAAGAAAGACTGTCAAACAAATTGTCCCACTTGTTGTCAACACAGCAAGTTTCTCTCCATCGCAAGAGCATTTCACTGCTCCTTTTATTGTAATGACTGCCGCTTACAAGAGCCTCATTCGTTTTCTGCAGACTTGTTGGGAATTGTTCGGCTGTGAAATACACATGTTCATTCAGCGTAGACGCAAAAGCAGGAGAAAGTTTGGAGCGGTGGCCCGTCAGGCTCCTCTTTAATCAGAGCAGGAAGTGGCTCAGCTTTGTCTCAACTCTTGAATTATGAATTTGGCTTCAGTGTGAGCATGCGTGTTTCTCTTACATTGGAGTAGTGCGCGGGCGGCCTTTATCCTCAGGGACTGCGAGAATCAAAAAGCTGAACAATGCACATTATATGAACACATTAATTACACACCTATAAATCAGATTGTTTGCTAAGTATAACCACTGTTGCACAAGTTATGCAGAATTTCTCCTCTTGTTCTGCACCGAGATCATTCTCAGGGCTAAACAAAAAAGCAAAACAAAACAAAACATCCCATCATTTCCAAATCTGCCATGTGGCATACACTTCTTGTTTGATGTCTTTTGAATTGCGATTTTGGTGTTGGGTTCCCTTGCTGACCGACATAAAAGAATCAAAGCAAACACACTGAGACTCAATCTGCTACACAATCGCACTGCACATGGATCTGCTCCATCAAATTACAGTGCGAATAGATCAACTCCACTTGGGATGAAGCTGCACACTGCATAATCATATTGTGATAATAACATTTGTCTCTTTCTTTTCACCATATCTCCACTCGTACTTAACATACTGTATGTTTCACAGTGGCTTAATTTCTCAGTTACACTCCAAAGGCTCCTTTGTCTCTTTTACTGCCTCCCCTCCAAACTGTCTGTCTATAAAAGCGAAACACCCACCTCTTTCTCTTCCTCCTCCGTCTCGTCTGCCTTGAGAAGGGCAGTTGTCTTACTTATCAATGCAGTACCAATTCCTACAGCGGTAGGTTTGTGGAGCTTCCTGCAGGAGCTGTCTGCACTGTCAGTGGGTATGATTGGGTCTGCGGGGGTAGTGCAATGGCAGATGAATTGAAGCCTCCATGAGGAGAATAGGTAATGGAAGAAAGTTGAAGGTGGGGGGGGGGGGGACAGTTACTGCACTGTTTTGTGAGTCTGCAGCTGAGAAAATGTTTCTTTGAACTTTTGCATTTTCATGATTTCATTCTCCCTCTTTTTTGGTTCAAGTCGATGCACCTCTTTTTTTTTTTGTGCACTTTTTGGACTCAATGCTTTTTCCACGTGACTTCAAAGTGAATTAGAAAAGAGAATTGCACATCACTATTATGCTTCCTTTTCAATGCATTGTAGGATCACTCAGAGAACCCTCTGGGTGCAGCTGTGACTTTGGCACACGAGCTCGGGCACAATTTTGGCATGAACCACGACACCCCGGAGCGAGGCTGCGGCTGCAGGATGACCGCCGATCGAGGAGGCTGCATCATGACCCCGTCCACAGGGTGAGATTTATGCCTCTGCGCAAATATTTTATGAATGTCAATGTTTCGCGACAATTTCAGAACACCAATTAGGCTGAGTGGTGTTTATTTTTAACCTGCAGGGGAAGTTTTAACTTCATTTCTATTCACAGTGTCTGGCCCACTCTTAGAAAACCTTGAAAAACATCGGCTCAGAATCCAAACTTTAGACTAATGTCTTTGCTAAAGAAAATCCAGATAGAAATGAGCTAAATGTGACTATTTTTAGACACATTTTTGGTTTTAGGGCTAACTGAAAACTGTTAAACAAATTTAGCTTGGCCAAATTCAGTGAATCGAGCCTTTGTATAATTGCATTATGTCCTGAAAGCAGAGGAAAGGTGTTCCTGGCTCAATTGAGCTTTTTTTCCCCACATTAATTTGCTTACATGCTCTTCAAGCATTTTGTTTTCCCAACAAAAATAGCCCCCCAAAAAATCAGAACAAATAACTGCCTTCGATATAATATTCTGTATTTAAATGAACAAGACTCAACTTTACATACTTACATGGCGAAATCACAACAAAAAGCATTAGATTTACTGAGTCACCTGCTTCAAATGGGTCTGGATATTCAGATTCACTCGGGAAAACGCTGCCAAATAGACCAGCGAAGAACAGCTGATGATGATGATTATAGATTACAACTTTGCATCCATTATAGGACGGTTCAAAATAAAATGCTGAGAGTCAATGGATCCCTGTGAAATTGATGTGGAATTAAATTTCCTTTTTACCATAGTCAGTCAAAAAAAAAAAAAGGATGAATTAAGCATGAAACTCGCCTCACACATGTGGTCACATGTGCATGGCGCTACGGCACATGTGTTAATGCGCGAGGGAAGGCACACACACACGCCACACGCACGCCAACGCTACACAGAGCACAGTGCACGCTCTGCACGCTTTGGCCTGAGACTAAAAAGGCCAGTCTCTGCATTCTGCTCGTGTTGCCTGGGTCGCCAAGATAACAGGGCTGCTGCAAGTGATGGACTCTGTGACTGTTGGTAAACAGCAAGCAGATAAGGCAAACCCAGAGCGCAATACCAGATTCACCCCTGGTCCCGTGCCAGTCTGGTTTGTCTGATGGCGAGTTCCCGCAAGCCACAGATGAATGTGGTCAGGGTGAATTCCGCAACACTGTGAAGAATGTCTTATTGGTATTATTGCTTTATGTATTAATATTAGGGTTTGAACAACACAGCAAGAAAAATTGTTAAAGCGTAAAAGAGGCCTCAAATTAGTTCTTACATACAATGGCTATTTGGAAGCGCGCGTGGAAAAGATCTCTTAATGGTTGATTGATTCAAAGAGAAGAAGATGCAGCAAAGGGCTGCAGAAAAAAAGAGAATGAAGGTTTGTTCGTGAATTAGATAAATAGATCTGAAAAAACACGGAGAAGTTGTTTACAATGCTGCCGCTCATTCAGAATTAACCATATTGTGTTAATGGGAAACTAAGCATCAGCGAGACGCAGGTGTAATAGATTTCATTAGAAGTCCTTGTTGATGCATGGTTCTATCTGGTCTACTTGTGTCTGCTGTCATTAAATATTGACACTTAAAAGCAGCTGAAAACTGTTTTTCGATTATTGTCATAAATCAGACATGACATAAAAAAGAAGTACAGGCTTTTAGAGTGTCGCGTTCAAAAGCACAATAAAATATGTTGACAGTTCAAATAATATAACAGCATGAATCAAAATTGTTCCAGAAAAAGACTTGATTATAGATTGAGAAGAAACTGGGGGAAAAAGGGGCATGGCTGTCAAAACCTGCTGGTTTGTACGACCGCCAAGCAACAATGAGCTCATCCTTCTCTTGTAAAACATTTATTAGAGCACAAACATGAAGAGGAAGAGAAGGGAGGAAAAATAATGCACATCACTGCTGGAATAATGCAGCACGTCCTCAGAGTGAGCAGTCAGCGCACTGACATGACGACTTGGCTTCAGCAAGCTTCCTAATGACGGTTCAGAGAAATGACTGTCTCATCTAAATGAGTCATGTTGTTATTAAATCCTTTACAACGGCAAAAAATAATGAAACACAGTTTTTTAGAATTCCCCCCCCCCGCATTATAAAATTGGACACATCGACAGGAGAGAGAGATAATCAGTGACCTTCTAGTCTGACCACCCCCCCCCCCCCCGCCCCCCCACCCATCTCTGTTTGCTAGTCAAACGAGGCAGATCAATACATACACGCTGCTACGCTGACATTCTGCTTGTCAGCGTTGTTTTGATACACCAACACCACTTATCAATATTTCCCTATTTAATTATTTGACCGTTCGCTCAGTACGGTCGTATTTCATAGGATAAGAGGATCACTGATGTTTGTTGTGGCTCAGTAAAGAGAGTCAATGAGAAGAGTGCATTGAAAACCAGAAGATGTAAGTCTGTTGGAGGAGCCACTGAGAGAGCAGTTCATCACAGGAATACACAGACCTTTATTTACTCATGCAAACCCAATACAGTTATTATCATCGATTGTCCGTGTGGGAGTGAGTTGATTCATTTACGGGGGAAAAAAATCTTTAAGGCGACACTAATTACTGCTTTTCTATAGAATTTACAGTCTGACATTTCTATTCATGCGCTATAGGCTAACGTGGAACCTAAGCTTTTTATGTAAATATGATTTGAATGGTATTGTTATTTTCCGTGAAGGCAGGAAATATCCGCGTCTGTGTTTAGCTTTTCATTGTCTGTATGAAAAGCTAAACACAAGTGAATGAAAATGCAGGCTTCACAATTCCACTGTGTGCTTTTTCTTCCATTCGGTTTTATTTACATATACAGCACCCATTACGACATAGCCATACATAAACGATATACAAGATGAACCCCCTGCAATTCCCCATGAGCAAGCACGGATGATATTAGAAAAGAAACAGTATTTTTCACCAGGGAGAAAATCCTCCGGAACACTCAGGGGCGGGGCACTGTTTGGGTTTTAAGGGATCGCACGAGAGGGAAAGGACAGGAAAGTGAGACACAGACACGATGACATCAAACGGCCATCTAATTTACTCTCTGGACTTGACGAGAACACGGAGTACAGATTACAAACTACCAGCTTCTTGGCCGGAGTCACATGTAGGATTCGACGTTTGTCCAAGTGTTTGGGTCGAACACAACATACATTCTTTTTTAAGGAATTGTATTGCTCATCTAGGCCTTTATGTCTTTCTGACAAACTTAAAGTCTGATTAGTTCATTTATATGAAATTGGTTTATCAGATGGAATCGAAATGTGTAGCAGTGGAAGTCGATGCAGTGCTCAAAATATTATTCCTTATAGGAAACTGGCATATTATGGAAGTTGAATCCGTACTACTTTATCCTTTTGAGCCGATCCCAGCGAGCGATTGGCGGAATTAAGGGAAGTATGGGTACTGAACCAGAACATGTGGAACTCAATCTTCACCTTTTCACAAAAAAAAAAAAGTGTCGTTATTGAAACAACTTTTCGTTTCCTGAGCAAAATGGAGCTCACGGGATATTTTCCTGTGGACTTGGTGTAAGTAGTTGGCACCAGGGGTCAAGCGGTCAGAGCAGTGGACTGGAAGACAACAGGGTGAAGGTTTGAGCCTGCTGTGGTTATTAAATTCTCTGGGTTGTGACCTTAAGCAACACTGTTTACCACACTGGCTCCTTCAGAGTCAAGAGATGTTGCGTTACATATATATTGTTGTCTTGCCGACATGGGATGAATGTGTGATGTAAATACACTTTTCCAGCTTTGAAAAACGACTTTTTATTTACGTTTTACAGTCATATGAATGAGTTTGGCTCCCAGAGCTTTAATATTGAGGTGAAACATCCTTGTGGTTGTCTCGTAGTGTCAGATTGTGAGCTTGTAGGCTGAAGATATTCATGGGACAACAGATTTATTAAGGTTTCTTCAAAGATGAAAATTATAAACTTACTCAAGTTCAAGCCTGGCTTCGCTGTTTATCTTCTCTTAAATTGAATTTCCTGAACTATCAGCCTGAATTCGCAGTTTCCTGATGACATAAAACAATAATTTTACAAACCAATCTAGAACTCATTTCCTCCATCTCAGATCCAGTTTCTCTCTCCCTCTCTTTTTTTTTTCTTTATCTATTAGCAACCTCCTTTGACCCTCAGACGAGCTGCCTCCGGCATGTTAAACGCAGCGTCCGAAAGCTGTGGAGCTCGTTTTGAATGTGTGTGTTTGGGATACTCTCAGCTTAGACTTGCTAATGGAGGAGAGGACAGGCTGCATCTAAATGACGTGATTATCAGTGACGCTGCCAGCTGCAATCAGGGCCAGGGCGCAGAGAGAGAGATCCGCAGAGAGGTGCTTTATGCCTGGATAGACAGACGGAGGGAGAGGGGAGCCGTGGTTTCATTTGTCTTTTATCTCCCACAGTGGCAAAGCGGGACAAGATACACAACGAGGGATAGAGGTTAGAGTGAGAGGCAGACATCAGAAAGAGGACAATGAATGGATTATTTTTGAGAGCATGAGGAGGAAAAACTGAGACAGGTCGCAAGAGCTTTAAAGGCTATGAGCGGTTTGTGTCTCCACAACAAGTGAGCGGTTGAGGAACAGACGAGAGCAGCGGTTTACTTTGGCGTTTTTTTGAACTGGGAGTGCCTTTTAGAAGTTGAGCTAAGACTTGCATCATGTGAATGTTGGTGAGACTCCTCAGAAGTACTCTCCTGTGTCTGTATCTGTAACTGAGTAGACTGATGAAGCGCAGCGGGGGAGCTTGCTGCTGGACTCGGAGGGCCAGGAGGTGAGCACTTTGTCAAGACAATATCAGGGAGCTCCTAACTCTTGTTTTTCTCCTGTCAAAATGACAGTGCAGGGGGAGGTGAGAAGGTACAAAATGCCATTATCTCACGACATTTTACCGTGTGGAGGAGGAAGGAAACCGCTGCTTATGGGTACTCGTGCAGCGATTTTTTTATTTTTTTTATTTTTTTACCCTGCGTGTTGCTGTTTTCCCCCCTTAATGTTTAATCACCACATGCCTCTGCCTCGGTTGCAGCCTAACATTTACAGAAAGGTCAAGCATGTCTCCTCTGCTTGGCTCGGACGAAACACTCGTCAGTCGGTGGTGCAGCTTAGAGAGCGACAGACCGTCTGATGTCAGTCAGAGGGCTCACAAACAGAAGAGCACTTCAAAAGCACGATGTAACCGTTGACTCTACTCTCAACACACCTGTCTCACTCGGCAATCCAGTCACCCACTGACCTTTAGTCGTGTGTTGATCTGGCAGGAGACATTTCTACTGCACATGAGGCTTATTTCAGAAAAAAAGCCGTTTGTTGCACTGAACACCCTATCTCGACACCTCACTGCAGTGTAGATGTCATTTTGTCAGCGGTAATGAAAATGGCTACTTCCTGTAAGCCCTTTCCACTTCAGTCAGTGCAGCTTGCAAACAGTCGACGTTTCTAGTGTTGTACGTAGGTGCGCCTCATTGCCTGGAAAGCAGATGAGAGCCAGCTGCACATCAGCAGGGGGGCAGAAACAGAAAGCTGCTGTCAGGGTGAAATCACAGAACCTAAAATGTTTGATCTGACTCCTATTAAAATGTCAAGTTATGCTTGTATGCAATTTGGAGGTTCTTTTAATTATGACAGGGTGGCCTTTTAAAAATCCTTTAAAGGGCCATTTGTGATTTTTGCTTCATGCTTCATCTTCCTGTTTCTCGTTGAAATGAAGCGATCATTCTGTTATAGTTTTACGGTTGAAATCAAACGGGCGCGGGTAAATTGATCATTTCTGCGCGTTAACATACAAGCATACCAGGAACGAAACATAAAAAAGAATTCACCACTGTTTCATATTTGATCTTTTAGTCCGGTTAGTCACACAGGCTACCTTGAGGGTGTGTGCAACTGTGTGGTACAAGGTTATGGTCTAAACCAAAGTGGAAAAAGTCTCTTCAATATGATATGTGCTCACCAATAGAGCTGAACAGACAGTTGTTTCGGCACCCTTTTCACTTCCACGACACTGCTGCATGCTCTGGTTTATGCATCTGTGTGGTTACTCTGGTGGTGATTTAAAGCTTAGTAAACGTATGAGTCAAAACCTCTGCAGGAATTTCTTCCTTCTATAAATCAGTGGTGCTGCAGCAACAAGTAGTTTGCATCCAGTACTGCATGTGGATGGTGTGGACATTTTTAAAAAAAAATTTTTGGAAGGTTGGGGTGTCTGTGCTTTGTTTATTACTCAAACCACACTAGTTTATGTGATTCCACTTGTTTAGGATGCAACAAGGCCTCCATACTTCCACAAATGAACCGTGGAGCTATTGGACAAAGGAAAATCCAAATAATTATTTCATGAAAACTGTTAATGGAGGAAAGATGGGACCACAAACTTTTCAAGAATTTTTCTTTATAAAGTTTAGTGACAATCTTTTGCAGATATTTTAGATTATTTAAAGCGATGCAGATTTACTGATTTCATTTACTTTTTGTCCGTGTAAGAGATTCAGAATCTTTCATCTTTGCTCATTTCTGTCTGAATTCTATCTCATTGTTAAACGCTGGATCGATCACCACGCTTCTTACAGCGCTACTCTCCTAATCAAAGAAAAATCTAGGAAAAAATCCTAACCCTTCTTCATGAGCAAAAAAATGCTAATCTGCCTCAGTGTTTCACACACTTACATCATTACCTCCAGTCAAGTGTTTCAGTTGATGAGTGGACACGTCGGTCATGTTACACAGATCTTGGCTTACCGATTTAAAGCTGTTGTGCAGTATGTCGATGTACATGCCGCATGTGGCTTTCAAACAAACTTGTTCTTGGCAACAGAAAGTGAGGAAAGTGTTCATTCCATGCTTTGTTTGATATTGTACTTCCTTTGAAAGCTTTGTGTCAAGGTGCTCACCTCAGCAGAGTGCGAGCCAGCCGTCCTTAAAATGCGAGGAGCTTTTATTAATGGTGAAAGGAGCGGAGGTGATGGCATCTCGCTGTGAACTGAAACTTCTTTCATTGAACTTCTTTTTCTTTTTTCTTTTTTCTTTAAACATTTTGATGGCCTCCTGCCTTTACTTCAGATTTTTTTCCAACATTCTCTTCAAACTGGTCCAATGCAACATTTTTCTTGTCTGTCATATTCAGACTGCTGCTCAGAGAACAGATGTTCCATCTTAGTGAAGCATGCATTGGCAGATAATTAAATAAATCCCACCTCTCGAAAGACATGTCAATGTGGGACGGGGTAAACGCCCTCTCTTTTTCTCCCATCGAGCACAACAGAACAGAAATGGCATGTGAATATATTGGGCGCAGCCAATAAAAACACAGACAACAGTGATGGATTCTCCCCTCCTGCAACGTGGCACCTTCACTAACAGAGTGCAGTTAGTGAGAAAAGCGCCGCACATTTTTCTCCCAGATTTATGAGGCTGCGTAGCGCTGATGAGATTACGATTTTAAACAGTGTGCGTTATTCACAATGCAAATGACATATTTGTCTTTCAAACAGTGACGGCAGCCAGAATAGGGCCTGGCTAATTAGATTTGGTGTAACTGTTGTGTGCAGCCAAATTAGTTCCACCACAGTGAGCCACACCTGGAGAGGCTGCGGGGCTTTAAACCAATATTATCCAGGGAAACCAACACTCGCTCCTTGGCTAATTTCCTGGACAGCGGAGCAGCCGTGCGGTCTCGGCTGTGATAATACGCACATTCGTCTCGGCTATTTTGAGAAACTCGTTGCACACTGGAGCCGTTCCTACTGTAAATTTATAGAAACGTGACGGTGCCGATGTGGCGGTTGACTTTAATCAAGTTCTTTTCTTTTCACTCAGGTATTGCATTCGGATATATTGAATGGGGTTGTTTTTGTTTTTTGTTTTCAATCTCAATCTTCTATTCTTGTGGATGTTTAATGTAAGAGACAAACACGTTGGAATTGAAAACACGTTGGTCTGTCAACAAAACCACCGCACTGAACCTTTCTCCACACTGGACTGTCACTGAACAGTAATTCTGGGTTGCCTTTTCCTGTTCTCATAAATTAGTTGCCCCCCCCACCCATCCAATCTGAACGACATTCAGCCAATGCCACAAAAGCACTCAAAGAGCACGACAGCAGATCTCCGTGCTTGATTGCGCATTTGGTGCTCGTCTGTGTGTGGACAGGACGCTCCTTTGGCGCATCTGCTCATTGTCATGAAGGACTGCAGCAGTCGGCGGGTGACAGAGATATTCGCAGAGCATCCCTGGGCACCCTGTCAGGCTGACACTGCATCTGTTACCGGGATGGAGTGGGCATCTGTTACCTGGAGGAATGTCAGCTGCAGATTAGCGGCGCAGCTCAATTATCAAGGAACTGCCGATACACAATTGCCGGCCACATTAGACGCCAGTTAAAGGTTGATCATTTAGAACAATTTCTTGGCTCCGTCCCCTCACGGCTCCCTTAGATGCCCTTTGCATTAAATCAGCAGGCATTTAAAGGACAGAGAGGTGTTTTTTATTTTTTTTTAATTCTTAAAATGTCATTCTATTTATTTTAAACCACATTCATTAGTTTCTGTGTGATAAAGGTCTCAAATGGACTCATTATTCAAAATATTCTGTTAAGAGAGAAATCAGATCAATCTGGAAGTAAAAGTCAGTGCTTATCGAGATTTAGTTTTATTTGTTTGTGCTCTATGATGAATCCTGAATGGTCGTGTCTGGGAGCATGTGGAAAATAACAAGCGTGGGTAAAAATACCACATGATAACAGGCGTTGTGCCATGTGCAAACACAGTCAACAACCAGCAACAGATGCCACCAAAAGGCCGGACAAGACGAGCCTCAGCTGCAGTGAAAACAAGTGGATGAAGCGGGAAACACCCAACTCTCCCAAAAGAACGCACGCAAACGTTTCTCATATCACAGCTTACTCATTGCATTTTTTTTTCGTCTAGCTAAATTCAAAACGTATGTTTTCTTCCACGGGAAACATCATATTTGGATTTATAGGCGATGTTTTTCCTCTCGTATTGATGGTTGATCTTTACTCAGAACAAATCATAGATGGAAAACCAGAATAAAATGTATTTCTGTCGTGCTTCTTCTCTTTTCTGAAAAGTCAGAAAATGTTGCCATTTCTTTTTACTTATCTTGACTGTTTGCGCCTTAACTGAAATATGTGATACAAATTGGAGTCAGATTTTTAAAAAGGGATAAAGGAGAACCTTCTTCTCATGTGATTATTCCTGTTTAATGTACCAACGTTATTAAAAAGATTGACAATGGCATATATTTGAGAAGACGAGCTTTAGGCATAGGAAGGCTCGAAATGCTTTGGTTTCTTGTTTCATGGAGCCAAGTGGATGGCTGTTCCAAATATCTTGTGGTGATAGCGCACACATGTTGACGGATGATAAAGTGAATTTTTGATCCCTGTTCAAAGTTGTTGCACAAAGTCGATAAATCAAAAGGGAGTCGGCCTCAAAAACATGTGCTGTGTTTAGTTTTTGCCTCAGGCGTAGATGATGGGATTCAGATCTTGATTTATGTTGCTTTTAACGTACATTTATCTTCCAGATCTTCCTAATAGTTTCCATGCCGCTCTTATTCGGCGCTACGGAACCTGATTTTTTTCCCCCGTGAAGAAATGCAACAGACAACTGTCCCAACTTTTGCCTCTAATGCCAGTTTATGGAGTGCAGACGCTGTTTACCCCTCGTGCACCTTCCGTCTGCTCTCCTCAAGCATGCCCATGTTGTGTTATCAGCGACAGTCCTTTCTATTTACAAGGCCTGCTCTGTGCCAGTTTGATATGCGTTGCCTGTTTTCATAGCTGTGTCTCCACGCGCTGGACAACGCAGCTCACTGGTCCATGTAAAAAGAATCGAACAAGTGGATTATGTGAGCAGACAAGGTTGTGCAGAAACAGGTAGATTGTCTCCTTGTCAGTGGGAGATGAAAGCAGCTGACATTCAAAGGTGGACAGTCAGAGTGAAGTGGAAATAGCAGTTTGACCCAAGGGTATCAGTTAGAAGAGGATGTTTTTCCCAGTGTTCTTTGGGAATCTGTTTCTTTGAAAAAAAGAAAAAAAAAAGATTTTGTTTCTATTGAATGCCTCCATTGTTATCTCCTTGCTCCCTCCGGAAGGGCCTCACTATAGTCAACTAACAGCAGTGAAATATCCATGCAGTTGCAGCAAGCAAATCCCCCCAAGGCAGAGGCAAAGCATTATACACCCACACACACACACACACACACACACACACACACACACACACACACACACACACACACACACACACACACACACGCACACACACCCCAGCTCCGTCCGATGCCAGGCTTCACAAACATATTCTGTGTAATGTTGAATTTTCACAAATCGTCCCTGTCAAGCCTCGAGCTTTGCAGACAGTCTCCACGCCCCGATGCGTTTGAAGACCCCAGTCAGTCTATCGCTGCATAACTACGTGTATGACATGTTTCTGTCTGAAGTCGAGCATATCAGGCCAGCTCCCTTTCACTGTGCCACGTCTGTCAATCCTCCCCACTAACTTTTGCTCTCTTGGCTCCCCAGATCCTCCACCTCCTCTTTTTGAAGCTAGACTATGTCCCATGATGACTGGTGCGAGCTGTGAGATACCAGTTTTACACCCCAAAGACCACTTTTCGAAGAATTGTTTTGTGAGGCAGGTCTTGCTTCTTGGCTGACATGAAACAAGAGGTGAAGTCTTGGTTACATCGCTACCAAACACTGGGGATGTTATGCTGCTGTATATGTCCTGTGGCTTGTGTTTCGCACTGACAACAAGAGGTCAAAGCCGAGCACAGGCTTCAGACGAGACAGCACAGTGGCAGATTTAGCAGCATTTGACCAACTGAGACCAGTGCAGTGGAAAAAGGGAACACACTTTTTGGCATTATGAAGAGAAGCATTGCTTGTTATAGAGTTTATTGGGTTAAAAGGTGGAAGTATAAACAATCTTGTAAAATTTTAAACAAACGATGAGTCGAAGGCAACCAAAGAACTGTACGATAAAAAAATATAAACCTCATCAGTTCTTTTAAAATGGTCTTTAAGTTACTCCTCAAAACCTATATAACCATTATTTAATGAGGTTTAATGTCCAAGTGAAATGCCAATAGCGCCAGCATCCCCAAATACAATTACAAAAGTCATTTGTTTAGTTGATGTTGTGTTTGGAGCATGTAAAAGGACTTATGTGTTCTTGTAGCTTTAGGTTCAGTTGTTTAGTTTTTAACGTTGCTTTATTTGACATGATTAGTAGATTGAATTACGCTGCCTGTGGCAGAGCTTTTCATCCATCCATCCATCAGCTCTTCCATTTTTTATGGAATATTTTTATATTTTTTTAACTATGCCCACCATTTTTTTTATTCTTTTTACTATTCAATTGTCAACATGTAATTTGTTGTTTTTGTATCTCTCAGTATTCAGTATTTTCCTGCTCTTTGTGTCACTCCACGTCTCTTTTGTAGCGATGCCTGCTCGAGGTTGTCCTGGGTCTATATTTTTTTTACTTCATATCTCTTTGGAATTGTTTTTCCGTATTCACGTTAAGCTGTATCGACTTTTTAAATCACTTCCTTTTTTTAATTCATTTTCTTAATAGGGGACATTTTAGATGTCTTTTTTTTTTTTTTATTTCATTGCGTTGCGTTTTGTGGCTCTGTTTTGTTCCTTTTGGTGGCTATTCTGAGCCCCTTTATAGTCCTTTAGGGCTGGATGTCTCTCCTCTGTCTAACCACCTGGTGAAGTAACAATATTTCTTTTCATATTTCTGTTCCCCCTCCGTAGACACGCTCCTTGTCTTTGTCTCTGCCTCACGAGGACTTGGTCCATTTTGGCCCCCACTGTGTAAAAGCCTCCTCTTCCAAGCATTTGTCTACAAAATGCTTGTTTTTTCTTTTTCCATCTCTCATTCTGCTTTTTCCTCTTATTTATCTTTTGTCATTGGTCTATGTGGCTGCAGAAGCTCTCTCTCGCAGGACGGTTCCCCCGGGGGCTTCTGAGCAGTTTCATCTTTAAAGTCATAACATTTTCCTCCTTTCAATATGAAATTCCATTTCTTTCCTCGCTAAATTAGATGTTAGTCAGCACTTCAGGTAAGTGATATGAGGGAATGGAAATTAATGCGGTAGAAATTATGCGATTTCGGGGGCTCGACGTTTCATTGGGGTTTTTGCAGACACACTCATCTTCACACACAAATTATCCACACCCAATACACAACTGCCCAAACTTCTCCCTGAGGTCAGTTGCTTGAATTGTCTTTTCAGCCCGGCTATGCCTTCTCAAAATGTGGCTGCCAGAGAAAGCGTTTCTTCGGACATTTGAATCCTGTTTGTGTGTTGTGTGAACGATACAAAGATAGAAAAAAAAAACTCCTCGAACTGATGCTCATGCAATCTCAGTGGTTCATTAGGTTTGTGTGAACGGGCCTCCTGAATGAGTATTTTGAACAAAAGAGTGAAGGCTGCATTTATGTTTCATGCCAGCAGAATTATTGAATTTGATTTACCTGAGATCATTTTGAGTTGTTTTAACAGCAAACGTACACATGCAGCAGGATTTATTAATAATCTATTATTTCTCGCATTTCACTTTCTGCTCTTCTTCCAGGTATCCATTTCCAACAGTGTTCAGTACATGCAGCAAGAAGGACCTCGCTGCCAGTCTGGAGAAAGGCGTAGGCATGTGTCTCTACAACATGCCTGAGGTCAAGGTCCTCTATGGGGGACAGAAATGCGGCAATGGCTACGTGGAGGAAGGGGAGGAGTGTGACTGCGGTGAGCCAGAGGTCAGTAAAACATGAAAGAGATGAGGCAGCCATGGGAATACTGCACATTTGAAAGCATCAATAACGGGTCTATTGTCAAACAGAAATGCCCATCTTTCAAACTGCAAATCTCAAACGAAGTTACAATTAAAGTTTTTCTTTTCCATGAATCATGCCGTCCTGACCTCCTCCTTTTCTGTCATCACCTCACGATCGATCCAATACATGACTCAAAACTGTGATGTGATGTGAAATGTAGTGTTTGACAATTATTGTAGTTATACAATGCAGCCCTGTGTAACTTCGTCATATAATGGTGTGCTGGTGAGTCATGACTGAGAATAACTTCAAATGTGGCTCTTTCCTCCTCCTGCTTGAAGTAAGCTGCTCCGTAAATCCGTCCGTCCACCATCTTCTTTACCCCCGTGTCCAAGTCAAGGTTGCAGGGCCGCGGAGGAAGTCCCAGCTGACTGCGAGAGAACAGGGCCACAAAATGTCACGTCGGCAATTTTTAGACTCATTGATCAATCTCATGTTTTTGACCCGTGGGAGCAAAACACACACACACACACACACACACACACACACACACACACACACACACACACACACACACACACACACACACACACACACACACACACACACACACACTCAGTCAAGTTACAAGTTCGATCACCACCCCTATGGAGGGAGCGAGTGTCTTGGTGTGTGAGTGTGTGTGATCAGTGAATGTTACTATCAATGTCAAATGCTTTGGGTGCCGCTAAATCAGTGGAAAAGCTTTATTTAAGTGAAATCCATATATCATTTATACACACACAGAGTAGAACATGAAAACTCTTAACTATTCCACCGCTCTTTGACTGCTCCTAAAATCAGCATATTAAATCCCGCAGTAAAGACAGACTTGGCAGAAATTAATTTCACGCATTGTGTGATTTCTTTTTTTAACTTGACATTCCCTTTACAAAACCCATTGTCCAACTAAAGCAATGATAACTGTCCTGTAAACAATCGTGCAGAACCAGTGCAAGTCTCAACAGCTCACTCAGAGGCCCCTAACAAAGCACAACAAAACTTCAAGCTCAGCTTTCTTTTGACACTGATGTTGTTATTGTGACCTGAATGCGCTGAACACTGCTGTGCCATAAAAAAAATCCCTTAACGCACAGCCACCCAGGGCCTCTAATCTAAGTGTTTTATTTACATCGCACCTCCTCTTAATCTCCCACATGTGCTGAGCAGAGCTCTGACGGTCTGCCTCGGTGATGTCATGTCCCCGCTGAAAGCCCATTAATCACACCACTGTCCAACTGCGTGACAAAAGAAACAAACAAAAGCCTGATCGGGTTGAAGTTGAGGCAAGCTTTCCTTGGCTGCGTGTTGCGAACAAATGGGACTGCAGTCAGGCGTGCGTCCGTGCAGTGTGTTTTTTGTGTTTTGTCCTCATACACACTGTAGGATACCATGGGAAGAGAGCGAGAATAACATTCGAGGAGCAGGTATCAATCAGAAGTATCTCAGGCAGCTGTATGTCTTACTTTGCCTGATTCCCCTGTGAATTTGCGGGTTGATCCATGTCCAAGAGTAGCAAACACTGTCCTACAACCAACATGTATAACCGAAATGTTGACTCTTATGGAAAAGAAAAAGATTAAATTTGTTGTCCTGAAGCATAAGTTTCTCCCACATAATCTAGTTTCCTTCCACAATCCAGTGATTGTAAGTTGTCTTTCTGTGGCCCACAGTGAGCTGGGATCGGCTCCAGCATCCTGTGACCCTGAGTTATATATAAGATGGATATGTACGTATGGTATAAAAAAATGGAGTAGTGGGTGGGAAGTTCTCCCGAGGTGTGAGGGAGTGCCTCTCTAAGTCATATAGAACAGCTGTGGAGGATAAATGAATGAACGCACATGCTGATTTTATTATTTCAGCCCCACATCCGACACATTTATTATGTTCAATCCTCTTCTTTTCTTCATCAATGAAAATATAAGCTTGACTTTTGCAGATATGGGAAATTCTAAACAACTAAACCCCAAAGATTCAGATTAGTGTTTATCTTTCACTCGCTGAGCCGGCAGAAACACCTCAAAAATGTCAAAATGAGATCAGCGGAGGATATGAAGCGGTGATAAAATATGCATCAGATGAATTAGAATAACAGTTGTAGCCCACTGAATTTTACACCTTATTTTTCAGAAGCAATTTACTCTGGGGATCCTAATGTGGAGCTATTAGGCTGATAAGCTTAAAATATTAATACGGTAAGAATAAAAGTTTAACCGGGAGATTTTCCTGAAGCTGACGTGATGCGATCAGCAAGATTGTTTCCCTGGAGGAGAGTTTTTTTTTTTCTTTTCTTTTTTTCTTTCTTCTGGTCTTGCTGAGCTACAAAAACACACAACCCACTAACGGCTGTAAAATGATGTTTGCTTGGATAATTTTGCTGACTCTAGTTTTCAACTCCACCAATGTGGTCATTACGCTAAGCATTGTTATGACTGTGCGCCATCATTCACTTAGTGGTAGGTCGGTATATGTTAGTGGAGTCGATGTGTTTGACCACCAACGAACCGGCTGTGCAATTCGCCCGGCTCCGTCGCTGCCAGCTTGGCCCTCCATGACCTCCATGATGTCACCAGAGAGCTTGTTTGATGTGTTGGCCCAACTGAACCAGGAGATGAGGAGCAACATTTCATTTTGTGCTCTCTAAACAATAGTCTCGCGTCAGAGCTGAGAGGTAAACGACCAGACTCGTGAAAATCACGTATCCGCTGAAAATTAGACGTCCGGCAATCCATCAGCCTCCATTTCCAAGCCTTCAATGTGTCATTACCACAGAGCCCCACAGGCAAAACAGCCACGTTTGTTTTCTGGGTGATTTGTGGCACTGCTGAAGCTGAGTAGTTTTGGCATGTAGTAAAAGATAAAGATCGCCAGATAAAAGTGTCACAGGTTTTTTTATTTATTTTTTTTATTAATGTTTCAACTCGTCTTTGAAACTCTCCCGACGTATCCTCAATCTCCTTGGTGTTTTCCTGCCGTTGGCCAGCTGAGCTTGACAGGATGCTGAAGTGCCTACCATCTTCAAATCGCACTTTCTGCTCCTGGCCACAGTGCACCTGCCACATGTCTTCGTTACGCACATCAAATTTTAGTGGAGGCCCTTCCCGGATGCCACGTCTGATTTCTGTCATTTACTCCTCCGCTGCAAGCGGGTCACTGCAATAAACACACTCCTCTCTGCGCGGGTCCAAAGGTCCCGACAAATCTAAAACATATGAGGTTTGCTTAATTGGTCTCCTCTCGAAGGTCTCTGGGTCGGGGCAGGATTTGCCCTCTCGTGACCTCAAATGTCCTGATCTGACAGCTGATGGAGTATCTTCAGGGCAGTGATCACGTCCACGTGCTTTTTAACTACTTCCTTCTCTTTCCTGTCTTTCAGGAGTGCATGAACCCGTGCTGCAACGCCACCACATGCACCCTCAAGGGAGACGCGGTGTGTGCCCACGGACAGTGCTGCGACGACTGCCGAGTGAGTGCTCTTATGCAGGCCTCGAAATATTCTCCCCGGTTCCTATTATTCCCATTGACAGGCACTTGTGCCGTCCTAATAGCTGGAAAAAGTCTTGAAATTGCTTCTTTTTTTTTTTTTTTCAAAGCCTTGCTCTTTCTGAAAACTTTCAGAAACTCGATTAATTATCTGTGGAAGGTTATTAACAGACTCATAATAGTGGGTCTGAGTATATAATGCCGAATCTCAGGTCAGCTCATTTCAGCTCTGTATATTCTATTTCAGTATTCGGATTTCAATTGAGGACAAGTTCAAGATTGATGGGCTATGATTTACCTCCCTTTTAGTTATTAGTGGATTTTTCTTATTTTTATATATGAAAATCCTTTTTTTTTTTTTACATTTCTAATGTCTTTCTTCTCATTTAAAAAGGAACTATGGCTAAAGATGGTCGAAAGCCTTCACTCTGTTTACAGCGTCACACAAAAGTTTGACCTCCCAGCATGAAGCTTTATGAGAGTATCACAAGCTGAAAACCTACTTTTGTAGGATTTTATTTGTATATAAGTGCTGTATATTTGTGGACGGCTTGTCTGTTACTTTGTGTAATGCAAGATCCACTGGGTTTCTCAGGTATTAAATGAGTGCCTTCACTGTATTTAAAGGTCAATCAAGCTCAAGGTAAAGTGCGTGCAGAGGCGCAGTGCTTTCTTTTTCTTGCGCAGCTTCAGCCTGGAGAAAAAATATGCACTCAATGACTTTTTATGGAGGGTTTTGGTGAGAATGAAAAATGAAAGAATCAACCACTGATTATCACAGTTAGATAAATGTTAACCGTAGCTAATACACTTGCTGACCTATTTATTTAGCTTACGCGCAAAGTGGTTATGTTATCCTTTGTCATCAGTCGCAGTCCTTGACTAAAACCAGTTCCAATTTCCACCATTCGAGTATCTTTCTTCCAGTGATTAATCTGTTGAATAGTTGCTGAATTAATCATGCGTTTCTTTGTTCTTTAAAAGGTCAGACATAAATCAGAACGCTAGAGATGCAGCTTAAACTCCCTCGATGTGTGCCAATCAACTGTCCATTATGAAAACATAGTTAATCTTTTGTATTGGATTGCTAAAGACCCAGATTTATTCATACTTACACAGCATGAAGCTCTGAAATTTTAGAGGAACACATTCAGACCTGGAGCAGCATCCAGGTAGCTTTCCCATTGAAGTCAGATTTTGAATGCTTTTAATCCATCTCTGTGGAAACATGCGACCGGATACGTGTCAGGAAAAGTGAAATCATGATGCATCGGTCTCCAAAAAACAACCCACAAAATGTTGCAAATATTTTTAAACCCATGCATTAGATACTGGTTGATTATTTTTTCAATTAATTGTTTCACCTCTTGGCATTTGAGGTTAATTTTCCTCCACCAGGAGTCACACAGCTCGAGAACAGCACATGACTCTTATAATAATAAACAGTTATTCATGCGGTTTAAGTTTTGAGCCTTGAAACGAAGACTTAGCGAAACATTTGAAAAAGCCGCGATCCAACAAATGAGGTGAGCGGCGTTTGTGAGTTTCGCGTGTGAAAGGGCCTTTAACCCACTGTGTGTATTTACAGCTCAAACCAGCTGGCACCATGTGCCGGGAGTCCAGTAACTCATGTGACCTGCCAGAGTTCTGTACCGGCGCCAGCCCTCACTGCCCCGCCAACGTTTATCTCCATGATGGACACGCCTGCTACGACGTTGAAGGCTATTGCTACAACGGCATCTGCCAGACTCACGAGCAACAATGCATCACCCTGTGGGGACCGGGTAAATCAGCGGATACTAATAATCTGGGTTGTGCGGGACAGCTTCATTTCGGCGAAGGAATCCGCTGCCTCATTCTGATGACTCTATATTCATTGTTTCCTTGCGCGCAGGTGCCAAGCCGGCCCCTGGGATCTGTTTCGAGAGAGTGAACTCTGCAGGGGATCCTTACGGGAACTGTGGGAAGGATTCCAAAGGCCTCTTTGCCAAATGCGATGCCAGGTAAGACGCCGCAGCTGCGCCGATGCATTAAAGGTACAGACGCAACGCAAAGCACAACTAATTAGCTTAAGTAGTGTCATTAGCAATCATCATTATGGAGCGGAATCTGACACGGGAGCTTCAAACAAAAGTTTACATTGCTGAAAAACGTAATTTGAGAAAGATAGCGGCTAATTATGCTTTAAGAATGCATTCATGAATCATTTCATGCTATTCTTGTCGGCTAATTGTTCTAAAGATCTTCTCCCTTTGGGTGAATTCTGTAATCAAGCTCTTCGTTAATTGATGTAATTGCTTTAATGACCGGAGGCCTGGAGTATTGCGGCGCTCGTCTTTCATCTTTCTCTGCACTTGCTTATCTTTGTCAGTGATTGACGGGCTGAAGTTTTTAGTTTTTTTTTTCCCATTAAGAGCTGTTCTCTGTGTCTTCTAATATTAAATGCTTTTTGCAGGGATGCAAAGTGTGGTAAAATCCAATGCCAGGGTGGAGCCAATCGCCCAGTGATAGGCACAAATGCAGTGTCTATTGAAACCAACATCCCGCTACAAGAAGGAGGGCGTATCCTGTGTCGAGGAACACACGTTTACCTCGGGGACGACATGCCCGACCCTGGACTCGTTCTCGCTGGGACAAAATGTGGAGACAGCATGGTGAGTGTCCACTGGTATGGTTTACACACTGCGAAGAAATACTCTTGGATACAAACAGAAAGTGCTTGATCATATTGGAGTGCAACGCAAAGCAAATCCCTTTTTACACCAGCTGCAGCTTCGACATAATAGTGTACACACAGACATCACAAGTTGATTGGATGGCAAATTAGGCCATTATGCAGACAGCTTTGTAAATATAGTGTAGCTGCATGAGCTGCATGTTTTTGTTTTTGTTTTTTATTAGTAAGCACACCATCGGTTGTGTCCACGAAGCTCAGGACTTTGGAATCGGTCGGAGCGGAGTGTAGAGTTACTGTAGGTATTCATGTAAAACTGACTGAAATAAGACGTAGACTCAAAATGGTGGCTTTAGTTTTCAAATAAATACAGTTAAGATATGACATAAGCTACAAAACAGATGTCAATGTAAACCTTGTTGATACCCGTTGTAAGTGTAAGTCCATTCAAATGATATTGGGGCTGAATCTTGATAGAAGACACACTTCAAGTGTGACAGTCTTCATATTAATTCATGTGATTTCTCTGTAGGACCCAGGATACCGATGTTAACGTTTAGTCTCGCTTGTGCAGTGTTGAATTTCAAAGTGTTATATACGTCGTATGAGTCACTATGCAGTGGTACACTTTGACGAACACGACCTATGCCTTATTTACCAGAATAGGAATATGTAGTTATGGACTTTAGTTTCAGGAAACACGATGAATATAATCTGTAATTCTTGTCTGTAATTTTCATTTATGATTGTATGTCTCCTCTGTCTCGCCTGACATTTTTATGTTTTTGTGTTTTTACTATAAAGCCCTTTGTGAACAAAATCTTAAAAGTGCTATATAAAGAAAGTTATTATAACACTTACTAATATTATTATTATTATTATTATACAATGGGGACAAACGTTTCACTCCTATTGGTCCAATTGCCGGGGTCAAATGCTGTTAAGGTGGCCAGTTGTAAGATGGAACCTCATCATCTGCGTTGGCGATCCCTAAGGGCTGACCTTTGTATTAGGTTCATTTCAATTCCCTTTTATTTGTAATAGCACCAATAACAACACAGTCATCTCAAGGTCTCTTTACAGAGAAAAAAAAAACAATTATTACACAAGAAACTAATTCCTTTTAACAGGAAGAAATCTGCAAAACCAGACTCAAGAGATGTAGAGTTCCTAATGTTCTGGTTGGGGTTTGGCCATAGAAAGAGAGAAAAGGAAAGGACAGCACATGTAATACTATATTTATTATGTATAATAATATTGTCAGTGTTGCGCAGACCTAAAGAGAATGACAAAGTTACAGAGTGACGGAAGCACAAATGCACATGTTGTACAGACGACAGTGAGAGCTCAACAAGTCCTTTAGAGAAACCAGTTATTTGATCAGACGCTCCTCTCAGGTTTGCCTCCCCATCAGGTCAGTTCCTGCCAAGCAAGCGGCTTCCAGCTCTGAGCTGAAGCACTTACCTCCTTAAATGTCTCTTCAAGAAAGTTTACAAGAGCTGTTCTCAGACCGAGCCACCAGCAAGGTTGTAATGATGTAAAACCTCCTGATCCACATCAGTGAAGAAGAAGATGTTAGAAATTTAGAGAATCTCATTAGTGTTGATGGGTTATTTGCTCATTAGTAACAAAGTTCCACCTCGCTCCTTATTCTGCTCCGTCCTCGACACTCGCCTAATGGTCTCAGGTGAAAAGCTGTTCAAGGATCATACCTTTTTTTTTCGTGAAGTTTTCGAAACTATGCCGCTTGTGAAAAGAAATAACAAAGCAACTACTTTGTACATAGCTGTGGATTTAAATAATCAAAGTTCATAGATTATAGTGCATCATAAGGAAAACGATGAAGGGAGAGAATTACAGAGTTGTACTCAGCATGTGTAAAGTGTTAGAAAAATCAGCATAACAAAAAAACCTCTCCATCAGCAGGTACGCAAGAAAATTATGGGGTCTCAGAGTCCAACCAGTCCTTATTATTTTTTTGTTGTTTTTCTTTCGTCAAGCGGATTTCTCTTGGTGCCAGAAAGCCTTCGTAACCCCTCTGAGCTTTGTGTTGCAAAAGTGTGGCCACCAGCCAGGTTAGTTTGTCTCCTGGCTACAGTCTCCCAGGTCACAACTTAGCTGCGCACATTATCTGGAATTTTCGATGGCCTGAAGGTGGGTGTTTGTCACGGGGCCTTTGTTCTTCTAAAAAAAAAAAAAAAGAAAGAAAAAATGCCAATCAGGGCATTAAGTTGGCAGCGCACGGCCGGCACAGCCGCGGCAATTTGAGGAAAGATGAGTGCTCGGAACTGCTTGCCTAATGCAGGCCTTATTTTCTACATAAAAGCAAACCTGCAGCTGGCTTTTTTTTTTTTTTTCCCCAGTCGGAAATTTTACACACAGCGTGTTGTGCTTTTTTTTTTTTTTTTTTTTTCGTCATCCATCACTGCATTAACGCTTGTGCGGCAGCGACCTGAGCAAAACACTCCGGTGTTACGTCTAAAAGAGAATCTGCTCAGGTTGATGCACAGCTCCACTAAAATGCCAACTTTAGTCGGGAGATAAAACTTAAAAAGGTTGAAGCAAAATCAGTGATTCTTCCCAAACACAAACTAATTGTTGCTGCAGTCCGCTTTGTGAATAGGAAGAAATCGATAATGCAAATGCTCCTTAATGGCAGACCCTGTGCGTACGTAGATCAGATATGTCCGTCCTGTCACACTGGACTGTAAACATCTTCTTGCTTAGATTTTGTGTTAATCTTCATTTAGCTCTCCAATGTGTTTGTTTAATGATGCTTTTCTCTTCAAAGGTGTGCCTGAATAGGCAGTGCCAGAATGTCAGTGTCTTTGGCGTGCTCGAGTGCTCCGGGAAGTGCAATGAACGTGGGGTGAGTGCAAAGTGCCCATTAGCTCTGTACTTAGCACTAAGGTATGCATTGTAACTGTGTCGCCAGCCTGCAAGGGGAGGGCACTGATCCGTTTAGTCACTTTGTGACCGGCCGAACCAAAAAATTAAAACAACCACTCCACCCTGTAATTGCAAGCAATGGCAATAAGCAGCAGTGTATTCACAGTGTCGCGTCTGAGTTATGGCAGCCGCTCCTGTTCCCTGCAATCAATCTTCATCGGCCCACTGAGGTTAAATCAATCCAATTTAGCAGCATCATTTGGGGTGTACTTAAAGTGTTGTCCATCATTTTGTTTTGAGCATACACCGAGGGGAAGATACAGTGGAGGGAGATTACTGTGGTAATTGTGTTGCAGAAACATCATCGACACCCTCTGCCCAGAAATCAATCTCAAAGCATATCTTATTAATAATTCAACAAAGAAATACTTAGTTGTTTTGCTTGTGGTTTAAATAGTCTCCGCAGCCTCAATTATCTCACAATAACCAGTAATCTCTACTGTTAATATGCCAGTTTATAGAGCAAGCAACAAAAATAAAAAGAAAAGAAAGCTGAGATCCTATAATTGCACATCCTTTTAAGGTTTGTTTGTTTTTTTCATTATCTTGTGATTTATCAAACGCATCTGAAATAAATGCGTCTGTCAATAAAACAACAACAACAAGCAGCTGCTTGTTGATTGGCTGTCGGCAACAAATATAATCCTCTTAAGAAATTCCTTCTTCTTCTTTTTTTTTTTTATGGAGAAAAACATATCTCCATCAAGGCATGCAGACTTGAGTCGAATCTTTTCCTCACGTAGAGAAATTCTGCCAAAACAATTTGTCTGCTTCTTTTTTTTCCTCAACGCTGCACACTGAGTACCAGACCCGACTGGAAAAGCAGCGACTTTAAATTTACCTGTAGGGGTTTGGAGATTATTGTTTGCCTGCAAGACATCGAACTTTAACCTCAATTCCTAAATATTGATATGATCCTTTTTTTAAGCAGGTTGAAAGCAATTTTCTTTTTTTTTTCTTGTTTTCTGTGTCTGAGGAACTCAAGTCAGCTCCACATAAGTAATAAAGAAATCAATCAAAATATGAAGGCTATTGTCGGATGCATTGAATACAATGATGTCAGTGAGCCTGATTATTATGCGTGCACAAAATACGACGTCCTTTGACTGATTGCTGCTCCTTCTTATTACTAGTTCAAATATACAAGATGTCCTCCGACAGTATGAATTATTTATTGCTTTTTGACGTGATGATGTAATCTATTGTTGATTAACAGATTTTCAGTGTACATCTCAACCTCGACAGGATTTAACAGACTGAGCTAACTCTGCATTACGTAATTTGTGTGTGTGTGTGTGTGTGTATGTGCATGCAATAATTTCACACAAGACCTAAAACAGATATGTGTACGCTTTGCTTTTAAGAAAATGAACAGATTGCATTTGCTTCGGGGGTTTGCTCATGTTGTATTACGACATTTCTCTGCACGCGAGAATCAGCCTACACCAAATCATCCCTCCCTCTGAGCCTGCAAAATGCCTCTTAACCCTGTCACCCGATGCGAAGCAGCGCCCATGGCCTGGAGGCAGGGAAGGCACTTGACTGTACATCTGTGCTAAATGTAAATCCCCCGTCAGCTGCACACCTTCTCCTGTACCTCGCCCACCCCCCGCCCCACTCCTGACAGCTGGACGGCGTTACCTCACCAGGGAATCCTCCTGGATCAGACTTCTGCACAAGGAAACCTGAGGCTTTACTTTGGCTTTACTTGGAGAGACTCTCCCATGCACATGTTTTATCTATTCCAAGTTTTTCGCACGCACGCTCAGACCGCGTCTTCTTCAAAATCCGAAAACCCATTTGTGTATTTTTCAGTCTTTGCGCGTCGAGGAACTTTTAATGTTGAAGCAAAGTTCCAATGTACAGTGAAACTGTTTTCTTTGCAGGTGTGCAACAACAAGAAGAACTGCCACTGTGAAGCGCACTGGGCCCCCCCGTTCTGTGAGAAATCCGGCTTTGGCGGGAGCATTGACAGCGGGCCAATGAGACTGGCAGGTAGCGCAGACAGTTTAATCTCTATTCTTTCTCATCCAGACACAAAGACACTTGCCCACAAATAAGCAGGGAAAAAGCACAAAGCACTACCAGCTGCGCCTTCTAAATCTCTTTTCCTGGATTGATGTGCAGTTTGGACGGGCGTGTAACTCTCCTAGAACAACACAACTCCTCTCTTGCACACAGTGATCTGTTAGACCAGGGGTGTCAAACATACAGCTCATGGGTCCAAACCAGGCAGCACCAGCTTCTGATCCGGACAATGGAACGGCATGGCAATGCTTTAAAAGAAAGAAAAAAGAAAAAAAATCAACAAAGACATTAAGTGCAATTTATTCTTTTCAATAGCTGCTATTCATAAAGGTTCCTCTGTGGGTCTGGCAGCAAAATGTAGCAGTGAACAGATTATGAGTGGAATATTAAAATAGTATCCACACTGGGAGTTTGCGAAAAACATGGAGGCTGAAGATTTCACAAATTGTTTGCCTGAGTAACAAAAAAAAGCTTCATCCAAATTTGGTCTGAAGAGGAACACTCACAGGAACAGCAGCGCAGAGGATTTCAGAAAGGACCTTTGAAAAGTTTCAGGCAGTTTGCAGTAGCATTTGTTAAAAACTCCATTAAAGGAGACCATTTTTAGAATATGCTATACAATAGAAACATTTTTAATATATAATGGGTAATCATAAGTTGAATTCCAAGAAATGGGGACACTTGATGCAGCATTAAGGTGATCAAATGAGAATGGAGGTTATACTCGTGAATTCAGTTGAATAATAAAATAATATATGTTTGAACGATTCAGACAGGCTTGTCAGATGTGAATCAGAATACTTCGCTATCTTTGAATTAATCTATCTTTGATGATTCATGGGTTACAAAAAAAAAAATCTGGAATTAAATTATATCTCCTCTGTATAACATTAAAACATAAAAGTTATTAGACACATATGTGCCAGTTTTGCATTCGGTGCACTGCGTTTGTGCGAGTTGATTTCAGTTTAAATACATTCTTAAAAATTCCTTGAAAAACAAACTGAACATTTTCATTAATTAGAAACACGATCATGCTATCATTTTGCTGCTCCGACTAACAGATCAAAACTGCGACGTGTTTCGCCCCCCTGACCTGAAACGTGTTGGACGCCCCTTCATTATGCTGCTCAGATTGTTAGCGTTAAAAAAAAAAAAGGAGCAGAAATGATGAGAGAAATGTGAATTGTGCTGCCGACCGTAACAGCCTGCATTATGTTCTGTCATTGTTCTGTGCTGTAGATGTGCGTGTGTGTGTATTAATGTGCGTGTTGTCATATATGGCATCAGCCGACAGTGTGCTCATTATTGTGGCAATCCTGGTTACCCTGGTCAGCCTTCTGGCAGCCTCAGTGGTCGTCTTTGTGAAGAGGAAGACTCTGCTCCGCCTCCTCTTCACCAATAAGAAAAGCACGCTGGAGAAACTCAGGTAAACCCGTCTCTCCGAGAAGCAAAGCAGATGGCGAGGATAATTTTTGCTCAGTGGCGTGCTGCGAAAGCTGCAGCACGCCGGAAAGAAAAAATTAAATATTGTAATCCCGGCATTTTCATTCGGTCCTGATCATCGATTTTACTTTTCATCAGCACTAAACATCACTTTCACAGAGCATCAAGCTTCTGCTCATTTTCAACCTTTCACAGATTTTCACTGACCTGAATTCAACCCCGGGTTTCACTTTGAGCTCAAAGTTTGGTTTCTGATAAAAAAAAAAAAACCTAAGGCTAAGTTTGCATCTTTATCCGCTTGCTTTCCAGTGAATTTCTGTTTGGTAATGAGTGAGGAGCTACTACTGCGCCGCTTACTCATTACTAATTACAGAAATGTTCTGAAAAGTTGACGGGGATAAAAGATCAGTAGCAGACAGGAGACCCTGGACAGATCACGAGTCCATCAGAGGCGATTTATAGTCACCAATTAACCTTCAGTGCCCAGAATACTGGGAGATAGCTCAAGGGAGAACATGCAAACTTCACACAGTGAGGCTTGGATCACCGCTGGAGATATTGAGTAGTACAAATACAAAATATCTGTCCTAGGAAGTACCAATTGTGTTATACTGTATGTGACAGATTTGAATGGAACTATAATCCGAAACGAAAAGAATTCGAAGAAAATGCAGATTTGACGTTGATGGGCTATCGTTGGTCCCCCGTAGATCCGTGGAAGCGACCAGGCCCACCAGCCCCATCAGGACCGAGTCGCTGTGCAGACCCACCCCGCACCGGAAGCCTCCACCCAAACCCTCCGGAGCCGGCGTTTATAAGGTGAGTCGCTTTAACAATGTGTCTGCAGCATGTTCAACACGCACCCGTACTTTTATTGCATATGAGTATGTTGAGGGCTTATTCCTGTCACGGAACATTAGATTTCCTTTGTATTGACATTCTTATAGGGGCACGTCACTAAACCGGCAGCCGAGCTCCAGCTCAGGGCCGTCATGCCTCTGGGCGTGTTGACGAAACAAGATGATCGAAAGCCGGGTAATTGATTGAGCCTCACTGTATCGCTCTCCCCAAGAAAAATTAATTGCTATTGTAAATGGGAACGAGAGAAACTTTAATTGAGAGATTATTCCATTGAAATAAGACCAGGGGGTTGTTAAGTGAGCTCCTCGAATACACGTTTGTGATGAAAGTATTTAGGTTTTGTTTTTTTTCTCTTTATTGAAAGAAGCTGAGTTGATTGATTCCGTTTTGGTTTGTTTGTCGAAAATGACAAGCCCAGCTGGAAATCACCTATCATCTGCATTTATATATTGGTATGTACGAGTAGTACGAGTGTAGATTTGATTCGTGTGTCGACCATATCAGCATGCACCATGTATAAAAGTAATATCCAGTATTATAATAGTGTGGAAATTCGTTCAGTGTAAATTTTAATAGCATGCGGTCCACCCGAGCAGCTTGTCCGCTCTTATTACCGTGACGACTTCAGCCAGTCGCTGATGTCCAGATGTCAGTCACAGCAGGTCTCCAGGAAGACATCTGCATTGTGTGTGTGTGAGGGAGTGTGTGTGTGTGTGTGTGTGTGTGTGTGTGTGTGTGTGTGTGTGTGTGTGTGTGTGTGTGTGTGTGTGTGTGTGTGTGTGTGTGTGTGTGTGTGTGTGTGTGTGTGTGTGTGTGTGTGTGTGTGTGTGTGTGTGTGTGTGTGTGTGTGTGTGTGTGTGTGTGTGTGTGTGTGTACATGTGTGCCTGTTGTCCAGCAGCCAAATCCTTTCTGGCCATTTTAAGTGTTATTGGTTTGTTCTGCAGCAGAGGGCAAACAGCTGGTCAGAACATTTGGTCACACACTTCTAATAGTGCTGTGTTTCAGTTTTATGACTGACATCTGATTTTTTATTTTTAATACCAGAAAAAAACTCCATGACTGAAAACAAAACTGTCCAATGGCGTTCACTATACAGTGAAAAATGTCAATCCTGGCTGTCCATCTTTAAAGGATAGCCAAGACCTGATCCCCAAAGTAGAGTGAGTCCAAATGCATACAAAAAAACTTTATGGAGTACACAGTTTGGTGCAAGTGCGCCTGAGCATGTCAAGGTTCGTGTTTTCTTTTTGCCCAAATACACTGTGACTATGTGCCACTCACCCTTTATTAAAAAAAGCAATCACATTTCTGTGGTCAGATGTGTTTGCAGATAAGAATAGTTCTTTCTACCTTTGCAATGCAAAGACATTTCAATTGACTTAGAATGCATAAATGTGATGCATGCAATGTAACGAAGTTGCATTAAACGCCGACTCGCACAAATACTGTGCGTTGATTTTCTACCCCTGGAAGAATTTTATATTATTGCCTGTTCGATGTCACTCACTTTTTTTCCGCTATCGAGCCAAATGCACATATTTGCACAACTGTCCTGAGACACACATGGAAATCCGCCTGCAAACGTTAAATAAACTCAGGCTGACAAACAGCTACAAGCAACAAACATGACTTCATCTAATCAGAATGGTTCAGCAAACGTGAGACAACAACGTCTCCCACCTAGTATATAGAGGCATTGTGCCCCCTTACAAGGACAACTTAAGATCTGATTTCACTTTGTTCAACATTTTCCGACTTGCACATGGGCGCACATACCGGTGCTTTTAAATCTGCAATTTAACCTGAATGAATACACTGTATTATTCTCATTGTCATTTTATACAAAAGGACAGAAACACCGTATGATCAGTTTGATCGATTTAAAAACATGCAAACATGTCTCTGCGGCGCAAAGTGGAACATAGTTGACTGAAGGATAACGTCTTATACGCCGGTACAGATGTGTGGAATGCAGCAGTGGGTTCATGAATTGAAGTGAGAAAGCCATTGAGGAGGCTTAGACCATCACATTTTTGATCATTCGGCTTAATAACAGACAGTTAAGAATCAATATACTTGTCAGTAATTGAGTCGTTGCTTTTGATTGCAGAATTGTACATGTATTATAAAGTCAAACGTGGCTTTCCTCGCGGATACATTTTGACACGTCACGTTCGGAAAATCGATTCCTCGCCGGAGTTTCGGTTTCAGATTCCTGCCGTTGAGCACACCGGCTCAATATCACACCGTCATGCCTCGTTGCAACTTGTGGAATCACTGAAAATCATTCCCTCTCATCCTCTTTCCAGCCGTCCCTCCTGAGCGCCGAGCCTCTCCTCCCGCCGCACAACTTCCACTCTCACAGCCTGCGCAGACTGCCGCTCTATCAGCCCCTGCACATCAGCCACCCCATGCCGCTGTCTCTGAGTGTGGGCCAGCCCACCCTGCCTCCTCTGCCTGCCCACCACAGGGTCCTGCCGGCGCACACCTCACTCTCGCCTCCTCAAGTGCCGCCTTTCCTCAGCCTGCCGCGCCACCAGACGTCATACAGAGCAGAGCAGGTTTGTTTTGAAAATTCAGATGAATTGCGTCTCGCTCGCAATAGCATGACTTACTCAGGAGTTCATAAACTCTACACAGCGTCTGGCTTTTTCTTTATTTTTTTTATTCATTGCCTGCATCTTTAATGGGCCATATTTATACAGCATAGCCCATTAAGTTCAAATTGTGTATATTTTACAATACATTACTTTTGTCTGTTTACTAAAGCCACAGCCACGAGTCTCTAAATGAAAGTCTTCCAGAACTACAGAGCCATCATTTCTTTTTCATTAAACTGAAGAATGAAGTGGACAGAGCATTCAGTGGGAAAGTGAGAGAGACAAGCTTGAGTTGGTTTGGTATGAAGGAGAGATGATGGCCGTAGATGTAGGGAAACAGATGCTTCTGATGAGGACTTTTATGATTGGGGAGACGAAGGACGTACGCGTCAAATGGCAGACGATGCACTCTTGTTGTAGCCCAGAATGGGAAAGAAATGCCGAGAGAAAGTGTACAAATGAACCCAAAGACTAATGACTCACCGATTTTGCTTTAAACAGGTGAAATTGAAAGTTTAATAGCTTTTTTTTTTTTTCGGAGTAAAAGGGACATTCTCGGTGAATCTTTGACATTTAAGGACACGCTGACATCTTCGATGAGAGCAATTCCTCCCTCAGCAGATAAGGTTTGCTTATAATATATAAATTTGCTGAATTTTTTCATCTTTCAAAGCACTTTAAGCCCACACCGCCCACAGTGGCTTTAAAGGGGAGATTGAAAGTTGGGTTTTTTTTCTTTCTTGACTTTGGATACAGTTGTCCTTTAAAAATCTTGATTTAAGCATTTAGACTCAAATGATTCAGATGAGCAGACTCCCTCTGCCCGAGCAAGGTCATGTGGTGAGATTGAAGGGTTGAGGAGAACGTGAGCATTTTGGGAGGAAGTCCGATGAAACACTCTTTCCCAAAGTTAAGCAGCACATTCAGGAAATCAGAAAGTATTTTATTTAACCACAAAAGAAAATGAATGCTGACATAAAAACATAATAATTTTTAGATTTTTTAGAAACATACATAGAACAAAAACATAACATGTTCACATTTTTGCTTGGGTATCAACATTGCAATCGAATATATTTCCTCTTTGGAATGTATTTTACGCCAAGCAAATATGATGTTGCATTATTTGCACGCCTCATATAATTAGAAGAAACTACGGTTAAAGATCGAAAACATGTTGCTCTTTGGTCGTTTCTTTTTAAAAGTAGCAGCAAAGTTGTTGGATATCCCAGCATTTCTGCACTGCAGTCTGTTCGCTTGCCCACATATCGACAGAAAAATTCAATCTGTCTCCATCGCTGTGACCCATCTCCTGAGTACGGCGCGGCTTCCTGCTGAAGCAGCAGTATGGGCTGCAGTGGAGATAGTAAATCCATCTGTCCTGTTCTTGGTGGTGGAACCGAAATCCTGATCCATCGGGGGGTTACCTGCAGAGCTGGACAGAATATTGGCGGCGTGTGAGTCACGGCAGGGAGCAGCGGGAAATCGACAGATGTGTGGTTCTGTTTGACAAAAGGGAAATAGTTACATGAAGAAACAAGCCAGAGTGTGAAGCCGTTACGTGAAGGACTTCCAGGTCAAACTGGAGAGAACCCGTGTGTGAACGTTCTAGGTTTCAAGCGTCACACTATCAAGAGAAAAGGTGGAAAACAAACGAAGGATTTTACTTGACTTGTCAAAAACCAACATTTTGTAGTTTTAGGAGTTCATTAAGCTTTTTCCGACCCGGTGCATCGGGGTAACGGAGGCCTCGAACTGGTTCGAATCGGCTCCTGGCTGGTCACAGCTATGGCTCTCTGAGCTAAGTCCTTAACTCCCGACTGCCCACGTTGTGCCAGGAGGGGCAAATGGCATAAAGATTTAAGCCATAGACCCCAAAAAGGAGCAGCTAAAACGATCTGCTTTAAAGACACAGTTGCATTGCCCAAATCAAATTAGTAAGTCGACTCCTTTTAGCCCTCTTGCTCTTTAAAGGCTCTTTTTTTCATGTATTTGAATGTATAGCATGCTTCTCAGTTGCTTTCATTTAATATGTTCTTGATCCAGAAATGTAAAACAAATCATTATCTGACAAAAAAAATGGGCCAACTGGAGAGATTCAGCGAGCACCAATACAGATAATTGGAAAGTGTACTTCAATCCACCTTTTTTTTTCACTTACTTCAAATGGAGTCAGGATGGGAGACCAACCAAATAGTATGATCTACATCAGTGGGTCCCGGCTGGACACAGGATCTCCTACCTGTTGGTCGTGATTAGCACACATTAAAGGTGACAAGTGGGAATCACCTCAGCCAGTTCCTCTCAATGTAGAGGAAAAGCAGCTCTCCCGGATGGTTGAGGCCGTCGCTTCATCACCAAAGGCTATGCTTCTTTATCTGACTGCTGAGCTTGACTCCTTTCCCACCCGTTCTGCTGACTTGTGTCCTCTGTAGACCATCTCTCTCCGCCGTGTGTTCCACTGAATTTCTGAACCACGACTAAAACGAAAATCACCCAGAAAATAAAAATCCATAACGCTGAGGATAGATATATGTGACTCACTTTTTTTTTTCTGCCACAAATCACCAGAAACATCTGGAACAACCTGGCAGCACATCCAGTTATGGATGCGTTTGTGGTGTCCACATAACCCGTGGAAGCACGTCACCTCTAATTGCAATGAGTTCATGCCAACTGAAGATGTGCACCAGCTCAAAGGTCCACTGTTTGCTCTGTAAAGTGGCCGCTCACGTCTCTGCCTAAACCAACGGAACGGCACTACCTGCTAATGCTCACCGGCTCATTTTGCTGCGGTGAAACAGAGTACTTACGGCACATGTAGGTCAGAAACAGGAGAGAGAGAGAGCGCTCATAGAGATGTAAAAGCAGGCTGTAAGGCAAGGACGGAGAGGATATTAGTCCTTAAAGAGGAAGTGCGTTAGGAGCTTATTGTAATACACGGCACAGCCTCTGCTCTGGCCTGCACCAATATGTCTTATTTAAAAGACTTTTTTTTTTGTCATTTCGGTCTTTGTACTGCCTAAACCACATTCATATCAGAGGAATGAAGTCTCCCCCACATTTATTACGTTGAAAAGCAAACTGTGTGGGAGCAGAGTATTTTCAAAAACAGACCTGTTTGTTATTATCTTGTCTGGCTGAGGCGAGAAATACATATCAGAAAGCTGTAGTCTTGAATAAATATGAAGCAAATGAGCTCCAGCCCAGTTGAGGTGCGTCGTGTCAGCAGACTGCAACATCGAGTGCACATCACGCCTTTCCGAAATGTCATCTTTTCAGAAACTTGGGTAAATAGTTTTGTTTTTGGCAAGACCACCACATGTTTCTCAGTCCCTCCTGTGGGCTTTCAGAGGTGCCTGTAAGCCAAAGGCTCATAGATCTTTCTCAAGCCACAGGGGCGGCGCGATCCTTCATTTTGAAGTAAGACATGTGAACAGCACCGAGATTCCAGTTACAATGAGGCAGTGTTTGCCGAGAGGGGTATTAGAACAGACATGGCTCCTGGATTCGTCCACATTCATCCATTTACACCTTTAGGCTCTTTGTATTTTTTTTTTTTTATCTATTTGCTCCTTTATACATCCAGATAGTGACTGTGTTCTCTTTACTGTCCATAAATTACACAAGCCTTGAGGTTTTTCAGCAGTCGGAGTACTCTCAAAGTAAAGCTCACAGTGGGTGGTACGTTATGTGTGGATGCTTCACTTAATATTTTTGGGTTTCACTAATTGGATCACAGGAAGACAAAGTTGTATTTTATTTTATTTTTTACTGCCCCTAAATGCAAGTACAATCCACATGGGCTTGTAATGCAGAATAAAGCAGACCTGCTGTGGCGAGCCCAACCTGATTAGAGCATCATATCATCCCCACCTCTTCAGGGCTTCTCTTGTTTGTGACTGAATCTGCACTGCTCTGGGCTGTGAGGCTGTTAACTGCACGATTCAGCTCATTCTGAGTTTGGGAAAATGGTTTGGTTTTTTTGTTCCCCCTTAGTCAACTTTACAAGTTCGAATAGTAGTATTAAAGCACATAAATAAGATATTGCTTTTGTTCAGTTAACAGCTTTTCTTTTCTAAAATTACCCTCTCAAGCATGCTTTAGAAAACCCAAAAAAAAGTCAATATGACCAAAACAATTCAGACTTTTAGTACTGAAAGTTGTTTCTGCAGATTAGATTTTATATTTAAAGACTTATTTAGTTTTTCTTTCTGTCAGATTCATAATATTAACTGTCAGTAATATTAGATACGATTATAGTAGTGGGGGGGTGTCTGACTCCTTTAAGTCGGCTCTCGGTGGCTGCGAACTGATTTCCTTTCGTGGCTATCTGCCACAAGACGATGAGGCTGGCGTCAAATTGTAACCACTTGGCGCTGTATCTCATCCAGTTTTGCTGAGTTGAAGAAAACCTTCATAGGGAGTGATTATTCGGGAGAAAGGCGACTCTCAGAGAGCTGGCAGCCTGACGCTAATACAACAGAAGACAAAGGGTAAAATCCCTCAATATTATTAACAGTAATAATATTGATAGTACAAGATGGAAGGTGTTAGTTATTTTTAGTCTCACTGAGTTGTGATACAAATCTCTTCATTTACAAAAAGGTCCTTATGAACACTTTCTGTTTCAGAGAACCAATCATCGAGCATGTCTGACCACGTAGACACACAGTCGTGGCACGACGAATGTTCGTTTCATCTGACGTCTCACAGATTTCACCTGGAGAGAAACACGACAAATGACACTTTTAAACTGAGACTCAGTGAAACGCTACTCTCATAGAGCATCGGATTGATAGGAAAACAATTAAGTGATCGCTCACTTGCCTCAAGCTGAAACAACATGGGTTTGTGAAGGGTCGAAGGTCAGAGCTCGATTTTGAATCTTCCCACATTCTGGTTTCCCGGTCGGTGTTTCAACATCAGAAAGGCGGAGGAGGTTGAGGTCAGAAGGTTTATTCTTCAGAATTAATCTTTTTGTCTCACCACTATCCTTTATCCTCATGGAGCTTCACGTGAAGCAGAGGGAATATTGGGAGGTCTCATGAGCCCCCGAATCACAGAAGTATGGCTTGTATGAGAAAAGCACACACATGCAGTGATTTCATAATCGCTCACCGAGGTCAGAGGGTGAAAACCTCCTTGCAAAGCCGCGTTGACGTGAAACGGGACCGTGTCCGAGTCCTCCTGGGTCACGCGGCGAGGAATGGCCTCGGGTTCGTAACGCCGCACGTCGACGTGACAAACTCAGTCATGTCTTGTCTGCATTCATGAATCTTTAAAACCTACATCTTATCCATGCAGGATGCAGATTTAATTTATTTTTTTTCCTTTTTGCACCACTAAATCTAAGTTTGTCCCATGTCCTATTTCTCTGCCGGTGTGCATGCATGTGTGTGGTGCATATATTTGTGTGCGAGGGTAACCGGGCAGCTGGTAGCAGATGTTTATCGCCGCCTCGCCTCCTCGGTGTAGATTAGTAACACATGATGGCGTCTCATCCAGATAACCTTCTACACTCACACAACACTGCCACAGAGGTGGAGACGAGCGGGAGGAGGCGATCGGGGGGGATTCATCTCTTGTTAGACGTGTGAGCGAAAGGGAAGACACTGATAACACAGTGCCCTCTAGTGAAACGTGTCTGTCCTCGTGTCCACCACACAACTAATCCATTCTCATGAGGAGTTAAAGGTGGAAAAAATCTATTAATCAGGGGTTTTTTTGTTCCCTGTGTCTCAGGCTCAGACTGTTTTTTTTTTTTTGTTTTTTTTTAATTATTATCATCAAGTGGATGCTTAAGTGTTTTTTTTTTTTTCTGTAGCAGGTGTTTCCTACCAAGCAGGAGCGTTGATATTACATGTAAATTGTCGTGTTTCTGCTCCCCCAACAATTTGTATTGGGTCCATTTTTCTTTTTCTTTTTCAATGAATCTGATTTTCATCTTTCTCCTTCAGGACTTTGACAAGCCCAGCCCCCCCAGGAAACCCCTCCCTGCAGACCCACTGGGGAGGAGCACTCGGCTGGGTCGCGGCGTCACGGCGTCAGGGGTCCACATGCCCGGGGCTGGGCCTCTCCCCATCCCAACGCCGACTGTGCCCAGGCCTCTGCCCACCATCCCTTTACCAAGCAGGTCAGTGCAACGTGAACAGAAGCTCAGGCAGTCGTGGTCGTCATCTACAAAGAACTGGGCACCTGCTTCTTCAAAAAGTACCGATATAAAGGAATTACTTTCCTATTAAACCTTTAATTAATGACTGTTGTGTGAGCGAGGGGACGCTTATCCCTCCTACTCACTAGCGGATCAAATTAATTACCCAGCCAGTCTCTGTTTTCTCATGGTGCTCGTTAGATCCGTGTTCGCTCGCATGCTGTATGTTAAATGTATTCCTGGATATTCCCATTTTCAACCCGCACAGCTGAAAGCGCTGCCCCGGTGATTATTTCCATACCACGGGGGGGGTTCTTAACCCGAGATTGGCTCATTTGCAGTGTTTCCTGCTTTTATTAAAATCACTTTGCTTTTTCCCCATTATAAATAAAAAGTTGACGGATAGATTCGCTATACTACGCTTCATGAGGGAAACGAGACACGTATTTATTGTCTTCTGTGCATAACGTGCTGCTGTATAAGCTTCGAAGCAAACTGCTTCGAAGCTTTCAACATTCAGTCTTACAACTCTAAATTTCATTTAGCAGTAAAAGCATGTCTCCGCTGTAACAACAACAAAAAAAGTAGCAGTGATGGAAGCGAGCAGCAGTCTCTCTGGTGTATTGTTTTGTTTGAGTGAGAAAGCTTCGCTGTGGAAGCATGAAGTTTATTCTTTATTTTTTTTTGGGCGGATTAAAGATGATTGTCTTTTCGGAAAAACTAAAAAAAAAAACTAAAAAATAGCTCTTGAAAGGGAAACGTTGCTGAGCTGAACAAGTAAAAGTGGAGAAGACAGAACAGCGGGGCACATTTCTGTGTTTATGTTTTAGATTAAACTATCAAAGTTTTTTGTTTTTTTTTTCCTTTATGTATTATCATTGTGCTGAAACATGATCGTCTTCTAAAGATAATCTAAATCGGGTGTCAAACAAAAGTTCCCGTGGGCCAAAACAGGCCCGCATGAGGCTCAAATTTGGCCAAACCACCAAGCAAACGGGAACCGTGTCAAAGAAAACATTAATAATCCTAAACGTAGCAGACACAACACAATACCATGACCTCGTTGTAATCTAACCACTACTTCTTCCTCCACCTTTTCGTCGATCAAGTGGATTGTGTTGTTTCTTTGTTTGTGTTTTATTCATTTAAATACTTCCTTTTTTCTTTCTTTCTTTTTTTTTCTATTCGTATGTTCGAAATAAAGACTCATTTATACATTCATTCATTCATACCGAGCATTAATCTCAAAGCCATGCCGTCTGGGTGACTTTGTTAAAACATGCATCCGCTTTTTTTTGTTTTTTGTTGTTGTTGCACACTTCCTTGTATTTGCTCCAGAAGGTATAAAATAAAATTGGCTTCATGTTGAGATTTGAAGCCTGCAGTTCGATAAACACCCAGAGACAGTGTGTAGACCCAAAGAGTTTATCCTCTATATATGTATATATATGAGAACTGACCACTGCAGACCAGGAACAAACCTCCAGCTGGAAGAACGTCGTCGTCCAACGTTTGTCAAATTCACTCAAATGGTTATTATTTCTTGTGACGATCTTGTGATTGGTGTAGAATTTAAAAAAAAAAACGTTTCTCATGCTGCACGTCTGTGCTCCTGTTTCAGACCGGCGCCGGCGTTGCCCTACAGACCACCAAAGACTCAGAAGGACTGCTGAGTTTTGGAACATAAATGGACGTCTCCCACTAAAAGACAGAGACTTTCTCTTTTGCACTAATGACTGACTCTCTGTGGGACCTTTCGGACACTTGGAAACGTCACAGAGTTTCAACATCGCACCTCGGTGCTACGCCTCTGAAAGGTGCTTTGTTGTCCTCGCTCAGGTACCAATGAACTATTTATCTATTTAACTATTTAACTCCAGTCGTGCTTGTCTGTGCCCAGATTGCTCTGGTGAGGAGCTGACCACGGCGTCATTTCGGAGATTTCTTTTGCATTCTTTCGTGAATTTTTATACTTTTTTTCTTTCTTTCTTTTTTTGCAAATGAAGTGCTGAAGTATACAATCTTTTTTAATACAGTTGCTTGAAACATAGAAGCGCAAAAAAAAAAAGGGATGACAAGAAAGGGAAAAGGAGCACAAGTCAGCAAGCAGTCAAAGAGCAGTGTTTCTTTTTTCGGTTTTTTATGTCTGAATGGTGTTTAGTACCAAATCCATTCTTCTGGACCATAAACTGCCATGGTGCTGAATTAAATACGTCATTTAACAGTTACTTTCTGTCAACGGTTTTGTTGTGGAATCATTTCAAACACTCCATGAAAAGAGTGTGACTTCAGATTACAGTTTTTTGTTGTTGTTTTTTTTTTTTTTTTTTTTCTTCTCCACTCCGTTTTTGCAGCTTCACCACCTGGCTCCTATATTTCCTTATAAGTTGAGTTTTGCAGTGTAGTGCCTCTGCAGACTGACATACTGCTCAGGGGCATGTGCTGGACGCTCCACATGCTCTCCTTAATACTGGCAGGCGCTGCGGAGCGTCAACGCTCTTTTTTTGGGGTTTTTTTTGACAGAGTGATTCTGTTCCAGAGAATTACAGCAACACCAAATAATTCAGCACTGACTCTGGTTGTTTGTGTGTTCCAACGTTCACGCTCACTTTGTCCTGGAGCGTGCGAGCCAAGCCGGATGACTTCAGCGCTTGTGAGCTTTTTTTTCTCCAAGCCGCTCCCGTGTCCAACGACATGTCTCACTGTATCGGTCCCGTCTCCTCCTCCTCTGCTCGCCGTGGCTCGTCCGGTTCGGGAGATTGTTCGACACGCTCGCGGCGTCGCTTTACGGATTCAGAGCTTGCTGTTTGCACTTTGAGTTAGGCACTTTCCTTGATGTCACGTGTTGACTTGCTGCGACGTGAGGAGGGATTCAACTTCACGATCGACCGTTCACCCTGTGTTTGTGTTCACTTTTGCAGTGCTTGTTTTGGGGTTTTTTTTCTGTTTTTTTCCTCACCACTGCAGAATGACTGACGTCAGCACCGTTCTTCTTATACGCATTGTGTTTGTGTGTGCAAGTAATGCTTCACATGGATCAGAGTCCCAGGAAAAATGTTTCCTAATGATGTGTCAATTAGCCGTTAAATGTTTACGCCATCTGTAAATCCTTAATGTACTGTGTTGATTATATTTTAAGTGTAACATGTTTAAAAACCATTGTAACGTGTTAATATTGTATGTCAGTTATCATTCCTCTCCTTTTTGTTTTATTTAGGGTTTGTTTGTTTGTTTGGTTTTTTTTTTTGGCGGCGGGGGAGTTGTTTTTTTTAAAAGCGCAGTATTGTAAATCTGATTTGGAGTTTAAGCGAGAAATGGATTTTTGACCATTTACAGAATACAACGTGAAGGCGAGCCTCAAAGGTTTGAAGATGAAATTAGAGCCAAATAAAAGTTCAATGACTGTTTACAAGGAGTTGTTTTAATTGTACGCTCATTTTAGTTTTTGCTTATCCAAATGCATCCTCCTGCACTTTAACGTGACAAATAAGTGAGTTATTTCAACATGTATTATCAGTCCCATTTCAAATTTATTTAAAAAAAAAAAAAAAACATCCAGCTGTAAGTTTTATACTTAGTTACTGAATTTAAGTACAATTTTCATCTGTACCCAAGCATTTATTTTTCTATTTTTTATAGTTTTTTACTTTTACTTGTTAGAACATTGAGTAAAACTCAAATATCTTTAGTTACTACACCTTACACTCTTTAAAGTGCCTTTAACCTCTACAGATGATCATTCATAGATACACTTTACAGTATCAGTTATTCCAACTGAAGCTGCAGAAAGTGATCAAATGACATCAATAATGTTTGACTGCCAAGATTTTTTGTTTCTGTTTAAAAAAAATCCATCCAAAATGAATATTTTCAGTATGATTTATAGTGTTTTATAGATTCTTACCTTTCTTTTAACCTTTTTCTTATTTTGGGGGGAAAAAACGTTTCCTTTTTTTACTCAAAAGTGGCGTCACTTGAATTTTACGTTCTGCACCTTTAAGATAAAAGTGTCGTTTCCTGTCCCCTTGTTCCTCACACCGTCTCCTCTGCTGCTGTTGTCCAACACTGCCACCTGTCCAACAACACGGGCCATCACAGCCTCAGCAGTGCTTCTCTCTCCGAGGATTTAACTCGTAATCTCACTATAATGTGCTCCAACTGCAAATTGAAGTTGCTCTTGAATACTGATTAAGGATCAGGACCCCTAATACTTGTTAACTTACAGCATTACTGACACAGAATACCAAAACAGGGGGAGGGGAAAAAAAAAAAAAAAAGCCCACAGAGCTCCAGAAGTCCCTTAGAGGGAATTAAAAAAAGATGATTGAACCAAGGTGAAACAATATATTTCACATCTGTGTCTGTGACCAACAAGAAATTGAAAGACTGGACTCAATTCTACAATTTTGGTAAGTTCAAGGAAACGTATAACATATTCAACAAATATTAGTATTGCCTTTAAAAGAAATTACTGATTCTGTTCTGGACTTTTTTTAAAGGCAAGAAAAGAACACTTTGGGATACATTCTGTGCATTAATTAGTAAAATTCATACATTAATCTCTCAAATTGAATGCTGGAGTATATGAAAGTCATTAAAAACATTAGGTTTAGGAGTCGCGGTGTGTTATATCAAAAATTATTTCATGCTTGAAAATAACAAAGATTCCCACCATCTTGCTTTAAAAAAACATTTCAAAGAATCTGTGCTTCTCTTGTTTTTGCTACAGCCAGAGTTTGTTTGGATTGTTATATAGAACGATAAAGACTATGAAGAGCTCATTATGAAGAAAAGAGAAACCAATATTTGTACTTTTATGTGATCAGCTGATTTTTTTTTCTTTTTTAAAATTCTTATATTGTCACGTTTCGGCTTCACGTTTGTAACCTCACAAAAAGATTCAAGTTAAAAAAAAACTGTAGTTCCTATTTGGACTTGAATGAGAAAAGAAAAGCTAAAGCTGAAATGTGTTTCCTCAGTTATCTGTAAGTGTAGAAACACATTAGTGAGTGAAAATGAAGCAGATACGTGTACGACACTCTCATTATTTCAGCCATTGATAAAGTTAATATCTGATTCCCTGAATTGCATTTCTCAGCTTGTGACCTCAAAGTCTTTAAGCCAGTTGTTATTGTAAGCACTGAACTCTTGTGAGTCTGCGCCAAGCCCTTTGCTCTCACACCAGCGTGTGTGCGTGCGTGCGTGTGTGTGTGTGTGTGGGTGGGTGTGTGTGTGTGTGTGTGTGTGTGTGTGTGTGACCACACTTCTTTTGGATTAGTGGCCACATGACAGCACTGGGCTGACCGCCTAGTGAGCCTTTCATTTGGTTTCCCTTGCAGCGGCGGTCTGTGAGCCGTCAGGGGCTTTACTGAGAGCTGGAGATTTCCAAACTTAATTTCTTTGGATCTGTAAATGAAGTCTCACCCCTCGCAGGCTTGGAAGCTGACTCGCGATGGCGGAGGACATCGCCACCCTGACGGAGGAGGATCTCTTTGACGAGGATTCCCCTTGTTGTTCGGACGCAGAAGCTTCAAGTCAAGGAGACGGAGAGTGCGATGACATCTTGGAACTTAATCAGTTTGATGGGCTGCCTTATTCTTCCAGGTTTTACAAACTGCTGACAGAAAGGAAAGAGCTGCCCGTGTGGAAGGCAAAGTGTGAATTCATGGATGCTCTGGCGAAAAGACAGTTTGTGGTTGTCAGCGGTTCTGCCAAAACTGGAAGGAGCTCTCAGGTGAGTGCCGTTGAGGTGTCTGGCATTTTGGATTTTCATGAGGCAACCTTGCACGTTTCAGTCCACTTCATCCGATTCTTCTTTTGAACCAGATCCCCCAGTGGTGCTCCGAATTCTGCCTGTCGGTGCAGTTCCAGCATGGGATGGTGGTTTGCACCCAGATTCACGCGCAGCAGGCTGTGGATCTGGCCCTGAGAGTGGCCGACGAGATGGACGTCAACATCGGCCATGAAGTTGGTTACACCATCCCTTTGGAAACGTCCTGCACTAACGACACCGTCCTCAGGTGGGATCAAACTGCAATTTTAAGATATAGCTTGTGCTTCTTCCCTCTCGCTGGGTCTCACTAATGTCTGGTCATGACACACACACACACACACACACACACACACACACACACACACACAAACACTGCTAAATCACCCCGCCTTTTCTCATGGTAAAGAAAGCCAGGAACAAAAGGATGGAGGGGCTCTTTTCAGGGGCCGCTCCACAGCTGCCCCGGCTCTCTGTCTGCCCATATGTCACACACCCTTCACGTTGGTCCCTCATAAGTTAGTGAGGGAACAAAGAAGCTCTGGAGGGAGGCAAGATGAACAGGCAGCCAGAAAGCACACGAGTCCTCGCTCCCTGCACTAATTCTTTTAGTTAATTACGCCAACGGGGAGAAGCTGAAGAGGAGGCTTTCATTAAAATCCCACACTGAGGTACAGTGAATAGAGCTCCAGAATCTACGGTTCCACCTTATTAAGTGCCTCTGTGTCCGCGTTAGAGTTAGAGGAGATAATAATAGGTAAATAAACACACTTTCCACTCATCAAACACTTTTAAGTCCAAGTACAGGTTCAACCTCCGTCCTTTATTGTTTTTTAAGACATAATGAGGACTTCTAAGTAAAAAGTTATGTATTGCAGGACCATTCTGCTGGTCGTTTCTACTTTTATTGTGAAATTGGGTGCACAGCTCCAGTGCTGTCGTGGTTGTCACTCTCACCTCACAGGCCTCGCAGGACATTCCTGTCCTCCCACAAATGAGGATCAAATCTGAGGATAATTGGTGACTTATAAATTCTGCCTGAAGTGTAAATGTGAGTGTGTGAATGTCTGTGCCTCTGTGTTGGACTGGCGACCTGTCCAGGATGTGTCCTGTCATCACTTGTAGTCAGCCGGGACTGGCTCCAGCTCTGTGCTACCGTCAGTTGGATAAGATGGTATAGATGATGGATGGAGAGGCGGAAGGTCTGCTTTGCTTTTAGTTTCACGTGTTTCCCTATGAAATGTGTTTGTCCATTTGCATGCTTTGGGTAAAATCAATGGTCCATTCTCTCAAGTCTCTCCACCCTGATGTTATGAGCAAAAACTAGGACTTAAAGAAAAGTAACAGAGCTGTTATTATTTCTAATCTGCCAGTACAGATACCCAGAAACTCTCATTTCATGCCTCACCACAGGTACTGCACAGATGACATGCTGCTCAGAGAGATGATGTCAGACCCTTTGCTCGAGCGCTACGGCGTCGTGGTTGTGGACCAGGCGCACCAGAGGACCGTGGCCACCGACGTCCTCCAGGGCCTGCTAAAAGACATCGCCCTGCAGAGGCCAGAGCTCCGAGTGGTCCTCCTCACAGCCGTCAAGCCCGGCCCCAAGCAGCTGGCTCACTTCACAGGCCTGACAGTGCCGGCGATTCACCTGGAGACCCCGGGTGCAGGAGAGGTGGTGTACAGCAGCACCGGTGACAGCTACTTCTGCTCCGCCCTGCGCCTGGTGCTGGAGATCCATCGCTCTGGCGAGCAGGGAGATGTGGTGGTGTTCCTTGTGACAAGACAGGTAAAAAAAAAAAAAAAAGACCAGGATGAAATCAGAGGAATCAAAACCTGCTTTTTTTTTTTTTTTTTTTCCTGATTTTTCTCTGTGTTTCCTCTATCAGGAGATAAATCTTGCCCGTGACATCCTCTGTCATGAGAAGTGCAGCCTGCCTCCAGATGTGGGTGAGCTTCTGCCCATCACTGTGCACCCTGGTGAGCCTGGAGATCCTCCAAACCCCGGGGAGGAGGAGGAGGCCCACCGCTGCCGCAGAGTGTTTCTCACATCCAGCCCAAATGAGGATTTCTTCTGGGCTGCTGGCTCAATAAGCTTTGTCATTGACGCGGGGCTCGAGAAGCGATACGTAGGTTTGCTTGTTACAGCTGCTTTTAAATCAGAGACATGCACAATGAATAATATTACTACCAAAGCACAGTCCCATTGCAACTGTAAATGCTATTGTTCCTACAAGAAGGAGAAACCGCTCTCACCTGCAGTGTGTTCTTTAGTTTTTGTGGCATCAAGATGTTTCTTCTTCCAGTAAAAAGCAGTATTTACTTAGCAATTCTCCCACGAGTGAGATAAAGTTAAAACATTTAATCCGCAAACCTCAAATGAAACTTTTTTTTTTAAGTTTTGATGTAGAAATGTGAGACAAATTCAATTGCGAATAATGAATAGAAATAAATTGAGTTTTCCGGCGCTTCGCCTCATGATAATAGCTTTATGATAGAATTTGACTTTTAAAATATTTTCAGGTAAACAAACAGAAACTGAAGAACGAATTGTACGCTGATATATTTGCAGCATTCAAAAAAAAACAAAAAAAAAGAGAATATTCCTGATAACTGTGCATCCTTTCATGAGCAGGTGGCTGCACATTTTAATCTGTCAAAGCCTTTCTCCTTTTTTAATCTATCGTCACGAAAGTCTTTGATGCTGGTGTTTAAACAGCGACCATGAGGGGCGCTCCCAGTGAAAACAAACAGAGGCAGCGACTTTCATTATTTCTAAGGTTCAGACTGCACATTGATCATTCCTGTTATCTGGAGTTTTAGTGATAGTCAAGTTTAAATACATGTAGAAGAGACGTGAACGGTAGTTATCTTAGCTGAGTGGGAAAGAATTGGAATGGCCATTCCACATAAATCATGTAGGCTATGTCAGTGTTTCAAGCAATGTAATGGTTTGATACTTGAGAGATTGTCATTGACCTGCACCACATGATATATAGGAGTGTATACAATGTTGATCTGTAACATTGGTTTGGAGCGTCAGGGAGATGAAGGAGGTTAAAACTATTAATCATTTTAATAAAACTCATATTCAAAATTGAATGTACTGCAGGTGTAGTAGACCGTTCGATAAAGTAACTTTAGTGCATTTTAAGTGTAAAATTAACAGCTGCGGAAATGTAAAGATATTTAAATCAAAAGCAGGATGAATTAAACTTTTTGTTTTTAATTACTGTGTATGGATTCCAACTGCAGATAACAGTAATATCTTATAGTGCGGTGCACAGTGTGGTTCAAGCTCTGTAATTGGGGGGAGCTCCTCTTCCAACCCTTTAAACGCCAGTGACCTATAATGTTGGTTCACATTTTATATTTCTGACCAGTTTAATTACAGAATGATTTTATTTCATCTCCTTTCTATCAATACTTTCAATCCTATCCTGTGTTATATTATATTACTTTATCATCCATTGTGTTTGCAGGTCTACAACCCTCGAATCAGAACAAACTCGGTGATCATTAAGCCCATCAGCCTCAGTCAGTCGGAGAGCCGCAGGCAGCTGGCAGGTCCGACAGGTCAGAAGTAGAAGCGTCTCTGTGTAAAAATCCGGCTGATGAGTTTTTCTGTTGCTGCCCGTCTAAAAGGAGCCTCTTTGTTTCCCTGCAGGAAAATGTTTTTGTCTGTACCCGCAGGACCGGCCGCTTCCAGCTGAGATCACACCACACATTGTGGAGTCTGACATCACGTCCACGGTGTTGTTCCTGAAGAGGATGGAGATCGCCGGCCTGAGCCACTGCGACTTCATGGACAGGCCAGGTCAGATTTGCATAAACATGACAATGTGACAATGGGGGGAAATTTAGCTCCCCGGGTTTCTTGCTCTGAGAGATAATGTGAATTTTGGGTTCAGCCAGTCCGTTCCTCTTTTGTTACAACTTTTTTTTTTTCTGCTGTTGTTATTGTGGGGCAGTGAGCCGTGCTTCAGCTAAACTGACAGCTCCTCTTCCGCCAGCATCCTTTTAGAGCTGACCTGCTTCCATGTGCTTTTGTTCCCCCAGATTAATTCACCCCCACTAACACAAACACACACTGAGCCTCCCATTAGCTGATTAGAGCCCCGGCCATCTGAAGTGAGCGAGCGGGGGCGAACAAATGACAAAATGAGTCGTAATTGAAGGTTTGACTCGATTCCTTGTCAGTGTGTCTGTTTTCTCCTGGAGAAGCTGCTCATTACAACGCGGCTGCTGCTGAAAAATTACATTTAAAAAAAAGAAACCAGGACAACAACAAAAAAAAACCTCGTTTCTACCATTAAAACGCTTTTCATTTTACATAGTGATACATGACAGATGTGGGTGAGGATTATAAAATCCTAATCTGCTGCTGCCCACTCTCACTGAGCATTCACACCAGGGGTCCACTATACTGTGGGGATTTATCTCAGTGGGTTCGCCACGATGGATTACAGCATATAAACAAGCCTTAACAGTTTTACCGCAGCATATTTGGGTGTAATTATTAATCTTCTAGTTTAAATACTTGATAGCATGTACTATATATTTGTTCACAGATCCTGGAGGCCTGATGCAGGCCTTGGAGGAGCTGGACTATCTCGCGGCGCTGGATAACGACGGCAACCTGTCCGAGATGGGCATCATCATGTCCGAGTTGTCGCTGGAGCCCCAGATGGCCAAAACCGTGCTCGCCTCCTGCGAGTTCGACTGCGTCACCGAGGTGGTCGTCATTGCCGCCATGCTCACAGGTATCAACGCTCTACTATGCTCTCTCCAGTCATGTCACATAAAAAGGAGAATAATGTGTGAATGTCTGCTTCTTCTTCTTCTTTTTTTAAGCTCCGCCTTTTTTTGTGGTTCCCCCGATGGAGCTGAAACAAGAGGCGAGCCAGTGCTACATGAAGTTCCAGCACCCGGAGGGGGACCACTTCACCCTCATCAATATTTACAAAGCCTTTAAACAGTGCCAGCAGGATCCGAGTGAGTGCAGAGAGCCTCTACAATCTGCCCAAGAAATAGGAAACAATAGAGTTAGATTACAGCGACGCTCTGATATTTGTCGCCTCCGTTCTTCTGTTACCACAGAGCTGTAATATCAGTCCCTAGAAGCCCATCAACGAAAACATGACACACACACACACACACACACACACACACACACACACAAAGATCTTAAATGGAAAACAGAGAAGAGAAAAACAAATATTTATGCGGCCAGCAAACAAATTGCTCTGTTGCTCCTCTTTCTGAGCAGAGAGCAAGCAAACCTTCAAAAAACGTCCACATGCACAGTTTGCTTTGCCCCGCGACGAGGAGTCTGGATCCTCCAGTAGCTCGAGGTCCTGGAGGTTTTTGGAAGGCACACATCACAGAGTCGAGCAGGAAGCCACACTAGAGTAACTCGTGACAGGCCAAAAGCAGCTCAGTGCTTCCAAATAGTCCACTTTGTTGCCCGTCAAACATAAATCAGCCCGTCTGTGAGTCCCAGATTTGAGGTTTTTTTTTTTTGTTTTTTTTTACTGCAGCACGGATACCTTCAGCCATTCATCCACACTGATGCTGCAGCCAAACTAATAGAAAGAAATAACTAATAAACTAGTGTCACTGATTTCATTGTCAAGCTCACATTAGAGAAATGTATTCACAATAAACTAGATTAAAAAGACTATTGGAAGAAGTATTTTAGGATGGAGAGCACATTACTGATCATTTAGTTGAGGTCAATGCGGCAATAAGTTCCTCTTTGGGCCCAAGAAAATCACACATTTTAATAGGTGGATATACTGTAGTAATATGGGTTTACTTCTCTGTGCACTTCATTTTTGGACACTCCGTGTTGACCTGTATGCTTATGTATGAGTTTATCGCTAATTGTGAAAACGATCTTGAACCTGGACCTGTTAGGCTGTGATGAGCGGAAGTGGTGTGAGGATTTCCACCTGAGCCACGCCGCTCTGCTGGCAGCCGACGCTCTGCAGACGGAGCTCACAGACACCCTGAAGAGGATCGAGCTGCCCCGTCTCAGTGCCCGCCTTTGGCTCCCGGAGCAACACGGTCAACGTTAAGCGAGCCCTGCTGGCTGGTTTCTTCATGCAGGTCAGACGTGTTGCAGCACTTCCAAAATTAAAAAAAAAAATCTCTGCGTGGAAAAGTAGATGGAATCCTCACAGGGCTCACGGACACTCTTTAGAAAGCCTTTTGACTCCCACTGAGTGGAGCTGAAGCAGCAATTCAGCGCTTTAATCATGTGAAATGTGATATTAATTTACACATTTAACTGTCATAGAAAAAGAGCATATTGACATTTTTTCTTTCTCTATGAAATACTTTTTTTAATACGACATAGTATCATGTCCCCGAGGTGATCTACCACCACATTGCATTTCGCACTTTAATAAATAAATAAATAAATGGAAACACGTCTATACTAACTGCAGCCAAAAGCAAAAGCAAAGCAAACAATACTCCAGAAAAGGAAGCTGAGGATGAATGACAGGGGGGGGGGGGGGGGGGGGGGGTGTTTCCTTCGCTCTTCATATTGCCACCCTGACCTAATGGGAAAAGGTGGATCGGCTAGATACACTGAAATTGTTAGATTTTTCAACTTAAACTGACAATCGGACTACTTCCAGCCGCCGTGTTTGAACTGCACCGTCTTCATCCATTCGGTTCAACTGATTGTCTATTGACTCAACAAACAGTACAGCTACTTTCACAAACCAGATCAAAAATCGATGTCCCCGTTCAAAATCTTGGGTATGTAAAGACCAATTGTGCGTTTATCTGTTGTCATTTCAAAAGATATTATAAGTGTGTTATACCCTTTTGTTTTGTATTTTAGTCTTTTCATGATTTTGTCTTCTTTACAAATTAATCAACTCTTGAGTCATTCTTAATTATTGCCTTTAAACCACATTTTTACACCCCAAAAATCAGAGAGAAAGCACTCTCATAGTACATTACAAACATGTGAGATCGGGATGAAACAATGAAATAAAGGAGAAGGTGTCACATGGCTGAAGTGAACACATCACGTCGACTACAGAGCAGACTTAAAGCAGTAAACACATCCATGACCTTTTATTGAAACATAAATGTTTGAAAGTTGAAACTAAAAATAAATAAATGAAAATGAGCCTTCAAAAGGCTCCATAGGTAGTCGGAGAGGACATTAGAAAGCCTTTTCTCTCATATGTAAGTCTTGGTGAAAAAAAAGAAAAAAGAAAAATCAACCTGTGTGTCTTCTATTGCTTGGCTTTGTTTACACAAGCACCAGTAAAACTTCTTCCACCATTCACGCTCCGTTTCCAAGCTTGAACTCAGAGCTAAAATCTGTGTCTGGCTTGTATTAACACAAGATTTAAATTGTACCTGCAGCTCTCCAGCAGCCCGCAGCACTTGAGGAATTTCGCCTTCTTTTTTTGTTGTTGTTTTCCTTCATTGTCTGCTGTGTTTCTCTGGTTTAGTGACTCTCTGGCTCTGATCCCCCCCCCCCCCCCCCCCCCCCCCCCCCCCCCCCCTGCCCCCCCTCAGGTGGCTCGAGATGTGGATGGCGCAGGGAACTACTTCATTCTGACCCATAAGCACGTGGCACAAATCCATCCTTTGTCTGGCTACGGAGCCAAGAGCCCCAAGCTGGGCCCTGCCGGAGTGGGTTCTGTTCCACGAGCACTCGTTCTCCGAGGACAACTGCCTCCGCACTGTAACTCACATAACAGCGGATGAGTGAGTCTCGGCCTCGTTTATGTTTTTGCTCGGTGCTCAGCTTCCACCGCTCTGCTTTCGCGTAACTATGTGCGGATGAGGTACCACAGACCGCGGCCTCTTGTTGCTCCGAATGCACCCATTAGATTACCTTTGTGTCTTCGCATTGGAAGAGGCTTAAATGTAATCAGACAGACACATTCCTCTTTGCTTTTGAAGCACGTGTAAAGCCTCAGTTCAGCAGAGACTAGTCATGCTGGTTGTGAGAGGGCGGTATTATAATCCGGCTGGTTGGATGGGCAGGGGGGGGGGGGATTATGGATTGCAGAGATCCCTGGGAATGTGGAGCCGCAGCTTAATGGAGGAAGAGAAAGCTGCAGCCTTTGTCATGCTCTCTTAAGTTTCCCATCCCAAAGTGCATGAATCTGTTCATTGCAGCTCAAATAATGTGAGGAGGGGATGTACTGTAAATCTACAGAAAAACGTCATGTCGCTCAGAGTTAAGGCAGATTGAAGTCAAAATTGCAAATTGAAATTTAGTTATCATGAGATTGGTTGGGGGGGAAAAAAAAAAAAAACCGCAAAATGGACTGTGTTCATGTCTCTTTCCAGGTTCATCCACATGGCGCCGCACTATTTTTTCTACAATTTACCATCCAGCGAGAGCAAAGACATCCTTCAAAACGTTTTGAACCATGAAACTTCTCGGTATCAAGAGGAAAAAGCTCAAACATCACGAGAGGAACCCGAGGAGGACCAAGCATCTGATCGCTGTGTCATACAATGACCAGCAGTATGTTTTATATACAGTATATGTTTAATGGATTATAAAGAAGTCTGTTTAATCAACACAGAATTTCATTCATTTTCTAATATTTTCTTCGTTTCCACTGGTGTCCATATCCCTCAATATCATGCTGTGTATTTATATTTGAATAGATCTACAAAGTGCACTAATATATTGAATAAATACAAAGTTCTCAAGCCGGGTCGCAGCTTTTGATTTCTTTAACCTGTTAACATGTAACATGTTTTACAATTTTTTTATTTTTTTACTTTTATTGATATAGATACAAAAAAAATAAAGAAATCAAACAAAAGCGTCTGATCAAATGACATAAGATGAAATGGTGCAGTGGTTAGTACTCTCGCCTCACAGAGAGGATATACCGTTAAGTGTCTGGTTGGGGCTCTGTGGAGTTTTCATGTTCTCCCTGTGCATCTGTAGGTTTTCTCCAGGTACCTTGATTTCCACACACAGTCCAAAAACCTACATTTTACATACTCCAGCAACCTGTGACACCGTAAGGTGGATGAAGTGGGAAAAAACATGGATGGATGAATGGATGGATGGACTTATAAAGACAAATCATGAAGAATACAACAGAAGAGGCTTGCAATATTGCAGTTTTCCCTAAAAGTGAAAACTTTGACTTCTTCAATCAAGTAATGGGGAAACAGGAACGTATCTAACTTTGATATTTGCTTAAAGCTTCGAACTTTTCTGGGATTTTAAATTTTTTTGGATTCTCTCCCAGATGAATCATTTATCGGTTCCGCTGCTTCACATTTTCCACTCGGTTACTGTCCAGCAGTCAGTCACCCACAGCAGCGATCCTGATTAATGAGGAGCCGGGACAGTTTGGACACGCCTGCACCTCCATCTGCTGCAGGCACAGCTCCGTGCCGGTGGGGTGACCCAGTTCACTAACACCACGGTCAGAACACCACCTTCCCCTACCGCAACCGAACCACAGTGGTTTGTTCATACTGTGGATCTCAGAGAAAGATCACATTTCCCAACACACCATGAATTACACAAACACTCAATGTGACAAAGCAGCAGATTGTTCAGGTACTTGATGAGGTACTCTTGAAATACAAGAGGATTGTGAAATCTGTTCAAAGATAAGTGATAATTTCAGCCTATTTAGATTTTTTTATTATCCTACAAGTTAACTCAAGGTTATTTTGATCATTTTTTCCCCGTATTAACATTTGTGTTTATTTTTGACTAATTAAAACAAAAGTATGTTTTCAAATATTATTTGACGACGATAGTGTGTAGAAATTCTCCTGTTTAACACACTTTGAGTAAAGGGTTCACAAACTATGTCGATGTTTATTTAAAAAAAAAAATCTTTCCTTTTCTTCATTAGAGAATCAGTACTTTTACTAAATTTTTTTACACAGATACAAAATATTTGTACTTTGTCCAACTCTACAACACGACAGTCAAAGAAACACAAGCGTGTAAAATTTAAAAATCTTTTAATTCTCATCTCACAGCACACCATGCTGCTTTTAACACACTTCTGTACATACAGGATGTTGCATTGAAAGTTGCCAAACTATTGCACACTGTCAGTTTTGGAAAAGCAAATATTCTTCTTCTTTCTTTTTTTTTTTTAAGCTTATTTCAGCCTCTCCTCCGTCTTGTTACACAGCATCACTAGTACAGTTTGTCAAAATGCCGAACGACAAAAAAAAAAAACCTTCCTACTTGATTTGCTTTTGGACAATGAGTTTGAAATACTTCGAAGAGCAATTGGCATTTATTTTCTTGATACTTCAGGATTTCTCACAAACTTTGGTCTTCATATTATAAAGCTCATCATCTTCCAAAGTTAAGCCTTTTTTTTTTTTTTTTTTTTTTTAAACAAAACTTCCAACTGAATATTCAGGATTTATTTGTAAACATTTTCGGCCTAATTCTGCTTAATTTTACAACTGATAAATTAAGTCTATTCTCAACTTTTCTTTTTACTTATAGTCACAAACTGCAAAAAAATAAATAAATAAAAAAATGTCCATAATGTGACTTTAATCAGCAATAAAATCAGTGGAGAAACAAAAAGAAAATCAGCAGATGTCCGAAAATTACTTTGAGCTTGTGCGAAATAATAGTTTTTATTTTAAATTATCTTATTGTAGTATTTGTGAATATTACCGGGCGCGTACATTGTTTTTTTTTGGTTGAGGAAACCTTCACAGACGTTTATAGAGCCAAGAAAACAGAACCCAGATATTCAAATATACAATTCATCATAAAAATGTGCAATTTCAAATCTGTGAGGATGAATTTCCTTTAAAGGCGCAGGAGGTGAAGTTCGAAGTTATTCAGAGTCGCCTGAGCACGTGCCTGCGAACAACTGTGGGTAGAAAACATCGTTTTGGTCGGAGGATTTTTGGGGGGGGGGGGAAATGCCAAAAGGCGTCTCCCCCCCCCCAGATTGTGACGCTGGAAGAGAGGAAGCAGAGTCTGGGTCTCGTCCTCGTCACGCTTTCTGCGCCGCCGTGTCGCCGGCTCCGGTCTGCGGGGAAAGCTGCTGCAGGAGCTCCATGTAGAGTTCCAGGCGGCTGAGCAGAGGGGTGGTTTTCTCGGCACGCAGCAGCGTGGAGTAAACGTTCTTGTAGGTTTTCAGCAGCTCCTCGTCTTTATTGCTGTAATGAACACAGGTGAGCTGCTCATGGGCGACCACAGGAATTTGTACAATTCAGTGGAGGTGTCCATCCATTCCTTCTAACGTCACTGGTCACTGGTAGGAAATATTGAGTCGGGTTTCCTATCAATTGCAGGAGTCTTGATGGAATTAATTATACATCTAAGTTAAACAATTTGCCACATGATGCCATTTCAGACGTAGTTCAATTCGATGTAATTTTTTGTCTCTTATCTCCCTTCTAATTACAGTGTAAATGTGTAAATATCCTTTTTGTGACTAAGATTTTGAACAAAGGCCTTTAAATCCTTAAATTAACATTACCAGAAAAATTTATTAAAATGTTTTATTACATATAGTGATGAAAACTGCAATTGACCCATCTGGAAAGAAATAGAATAAAATCTGTATTTTGACTATGTCACAGTCTTATAATTCATTTCAGAGGAGTAATATCAGCACAGCCAACAACTACTGTGTACAATTTCTTCTTCTTTACTTTCCCAGACATCAAGAGTACAAAATAAGGTCTTGGGTTTCATAAATCATCAGCGAATGACTGATATGTTCCTATACTTATCTTACTAGAGATCCTAAAATAGTAAATCTAACGAAAGCTGCTGAAAAACTAAAGCTTACTGGAAATAATCATAAATATTTGAACTTCATATTCTCTGTATTTATTCAATTGTTCCTCTAATGAGGGGATTGTTTCCGTTATCCTCCATTGGCAATACACACAATTAAAAATCTGTTTACATACGTGTGATGATTGACATTGTTAATAATATTAATAATAATTATGTAGTGGTGAGCACTCCCACCTCATATTAAATATATCGATACTTCAGGTCCAGACTTTTTATGAAGTTTGCGTGTCGTCTTTGTGTGTGAGCTTTCCACACAGTTCATTTTTCTTCCACAGTCCAAAACAAAAAAAATTTGAGTTGACATTTAAAACGCTGACTCAGATATTTCAAGTGTTCAGACCGACTCATCATTGACTCGACAGCTGAAAGCAGCCACGGGACATTGCTCACCTTGGTTTACGTTTGGTCGTTGACATCAGCTTGATCAGCTGCAGCAACAAGAAGGAGAAACTTGGCTCAAACACGCCGATTAACTTCACGACTTCCTCCAGGTTCAGCGCCGACGGGGGCCCACCGGCCACTTCGGGAGATTCGGCGTCCGCTTCGCATAACTACGGGAGGAAGGAGGCGTCGTTTTTGCAGCGCGTGACAACAAAACAGGCAACCCGGATGACACGGAGGTAAAGCACGGGCGCTTCACCAATCCGCCACTTCCAAACTTACCTCCGCCTGCTCATCCAGAAGCTCGGTGTGAATCAGTCTGAAAGCGTGGCGGGTTTCGGTCATGATCTCTATGGCGCCAGTCAGGCTCTTCAGCTTGGCTGCACTGCTGCTCTGACCTGTGACGACACCAGATGAACCGTCACTCCCGGAAACACTTGAGAAGAAATGTCGCCGTGCGCTTCCGCCGCCGCGATAATGATGAAAGAGTCGCTCACCTGCCATGCTGAACTCCGCAAAAGCCACCCTTTCCAGCAGCGTGCGGAGCAGCTCGCAGGGCGCGTCTTTGAGGCTGAGGAACAGACAGACCGCCTTGCTGTAGTGAAGCTCGGCCAGGCTCCGATGCTGCTTCCTCAAGTGTTCATCCCCCACCTGTCACACCATTAGGAGCCAGAAACAAGGACAGTCGTCAGCGCGTCAAAGCTTTTAACTGTGAAACACGGACGTCACATTTATCCAGGATTCCCTTGGGTATCGACAGACATCAGGGCGGGGCAACAACGATGGTAAAATTAGTATTAAACATGTGAATAAACATAAAAAAAAAAGAAAAGAAAAAAAAAAAAAAGGAAGGAGCTGCCAATCCAGAGCCAACCTGGAAAACTGCCCAATGCACAAGCTCCTTTTGAGAATATTTGAGAACATCTTAACCTCACATGCAAGTGTTGAAACGCAATAATACAAACGTGGCGTGCTGCAATCAGCCATTTTGAAAACAAAACTCAGCATTCTCGGGGGTGCTGAGTTCAGAGGGGCGTTTCCGTTATTACTGCCGCTCTCCAACGCAGGAAAACAGCTTGGGTTTTTTTTTTGTTTTTTTTTGAGGTCTGAGCCAACTGGTAAGCAGCATCAAAGATTAAGTTTTCATCAGCTTCAAACACGGAATCCAAAGAGAGAGGAGGCGCGGGAGTGCAGTGTCATTGGATTCACTGCAAGTGAGAGCTTTTATGAAAACTGTCTTATTAAGGAGGGGGGAATTTTTTTTTACTTTCACTGGATTGAAACGTGAACCAGCACAATGGGAGAGCATGTCCTGTATGAACATACAGATTGCTGCAGGTTGTTAAAGCAATACTTTGGACCCAATAGTTTGTGTAGGGGACGGGCTCGGACCACACAGCCCTTTAGTTTCACAGCCAGTCCTGATTGATTTTGCAAAGCTAAACTAATCTTTAGTGGTGGGGGTGGGGGTGGGGGGGGTTCCCCTTTGTCATTCAGAGCACTGCTTGTGGTTTAAATGCTTTAAAGTCTTAAAGGCACCGAATGTTGAAAATGTAAATTATTACAATGAAAAAATTTTTCTAAAACACCATGTACTTTAATTTCACTGATTATGACTCGACTTGATTGTTTACAGTTTGCGTCACACATTCAGTGACGTTTTAGTGTGTGTCCGAATGCTCCAAATGTTTGGGATCCACTGATTTACGCTGTGATGTGACAACTGAAGATCGTATCCTGGTTCCCCACCTGGTTACGGAAGCAGCTGTGGTACATGGAGGCCAGGCGGTGGTGGATGGTGGCGGCCCTGTACTGGTAGAGCGGCTGCCGGGCCGACTCGGTCTGCAGGTCGCAGTATTTGAGGGACTTCATCATCGCCTCGGTCACCTCGCGCTCAATCTGTGAGGACGCACACGGGGGAAGTTTATTACGCGTCGTCTGTCAAATTCTGACATCATTGAGAGTATCTGTTCGTTCATGAGCCCACCTGCTCCTGGGCCTTCCTGGACAGCGGGGCGTAGTCCTGCAGAAGCGTGGCCAGGGTGAAATAGGTGGTGGACAGCTCCCAGTTTACGCTGTCCCACACTGCCGGATGGCTCTCTCTGCCTGAGAGCGACTTCATGGCCCGCAAGTAGTAGTCGATAGCCTGCGGTGCAAAAAGTGGATGTGCAGCGCCTCAAATTCAGGATGTGATGACATTGATAAAAAAGGTCAACCAGCACTCAAAAGAAGTACTGTTCCACGGGCTAAGTGCAAATTGTCAGTGCGGCGTTTGTGCTTCAGACAGTTTGCTGTGTCACCTTGTTGTAGTAAAGAGCCTCTTCAGGCGAGAACTCGCCTCGGCTCTGGTCGGCTGACACGGCACAGTGGGCCTGAGCGCAGATTCTCATCAGCCTGCCGGTGTTGCACAACAGTAAGGCGGTGTTGGTGCTGTCCCCGATGGCTTCAAAGTCCTTCATTCCCTTCTCAAAGAAGGCAAAACTCTTTTTCCACATTTCCTGCTCTGCTACAGACACCGACTTTTTCACTGGGGAAGGGGAGCAGAAGGCGAGTCATGCATATTTATGAATCATTTTAATCCATACTTCCACTGTTACTGACTGAAACTTTTTTCTTCTTTGCAATTTCCCTTCGAGCGTAAAGCAACACGATTTCAATAATACTTCAAATTCTAAAAACACAAAGCAAATTACATAAATAAATACATAAGGCCACCTCAAACGTTCAAAGGAACCACGGCGATTATACCGTTATCCGTCTGGTCCTACACACCCTCTTTCTCAGTCTGCATGGCTGCAGCTTGGTTCATGTAGTACACTCCCATCTCGTTGCGGATGTTTCCGAGCCTTTTGAGGACCTGAGCCAGCTGGTCCGACGTGTGATCTTTCAAAGCCTCAGAGATGAGCAGCTCATACGTTGCCTCGTAGCACTTACTGCTGACAAAGAGCTGGTATTCAGGGTCCATGGCCAGGTCCGTGGCCATATGGAAGGCTAATGTGCGGAGAGGAAACAAAAGACACATTTTAATCATATTGCAGAGATGAACCGTTGTAGATCAGGCCTTTAATAGTCTGCTGACGTGAGCAAATGTGTGCGTCTTCGTCGACCGACCCTGGCAGCTGCTCTCTCTGTGCAGACTATGCAGGATCTCCTGGTCCTCTTTGGTCTGGTAGCTGTACTCCTCCAGGTAAGCTGCTCTGTTGTTGGCGTTCTGGGCCAACATGAGCTGAATGTCTCCACACAGAGACAGGCACTGGCTGTGAAATTGCAGCACTCGTGGGAGCAGCGCGCCGCTCACCGAACAATAGGCGTCTGAGGTAAAGAGTAGGAGGGAGGTCGAGTTATGTTGCTTTATGGAATATTAAACCAATCTTTGTCTTTATAGTTCACAAAGAAATACAGGAATGAAGAGGTTGTGATGTCAGATACATAGATCATCAACAGTGCACCACTACCAACTATACACTTACCATAACACTGCAAAGATAGTTTGATGTATCGCAAGGCTCGTCCGTACTTCAGCAGGTTTGTGGCTGCATCCGACAGGACGTAGTAGGCTTTTGAGGCTTTGAGGAAGAGCTGCAGCTTCATGCGGTGCTGCCAGGAGCCAGGGATCATCCCAGAGCGCGTCGGGTGCTTCTGGTCCATCTGCAGGGGCCCCACTGCTTACACAACACACACCAACACACACACACGAATGGAAAAGAGCAGGGAAAAATAAAGCGTGGACTTCAGTGAAAGGGCTTGGCTTCGTCCTGTGGAAGCAGTTATTAGATCAGCTGTGAGAGAAACACAGGTCGCCGACCTCTCTCAAGTAGAAGGGAGATTCCTTTCTCAGCACCACAGGCTGCGTTTGCACTTTTGTCCTCATATTTGAGCGGGATTGGCGTGTTCGGGTCTGCAGCCGGGAGGTCGCTCTCCTTCTTGATGCTGCCGTCCACTGACTTCAGCCCCTGTCCAGTGTAGCGGCAGTGAATTAGAACCATGTCTTTACCGAACACTGCAAACGCATCATCTTTACAAGACCGTTCATTGTGGGTAATGTACTGTACAACTTACACTACCCACAATGCAACTCACCACACATTTCTGGAAAAACTTTGGAGTTGTTAGCTCAGACCTTCTTTCGAAAACAGAAATCTTTTTTTTTTTTTAAACATTGTGTTTTGAGACCTGACGTGACTTGAGATCATTTCTAGATCTTTTCATAATTTTTTTTACACTGCATACAAACTTGAATATAGAAATTAAGTGGACTTTTTTTTTTCAATAGAGCCCAGAAAATCAAACTCTTTTTTTTTGCTTACCATTAACAACACAACATTAAAAAAAAAAAAAAAAAGACTTGCCTTTAATACGCAGCTGAGAACGTGTCTGCATCGCTCCTCCTTGTCTTGGGAAATAGGAAAAGCACAACTTGGCTGCAGAAATTCAAGAAAAAGTTAATTATTTCTGAGCTCCGCCAAACTGACTTTTAGCTGCGTTCTGACCCCGGCTGGCCAAAGTGAAGGAAAAGTCAGGAGGGTGATTTAAAAAGTGACTCACTCTAATCAGATGAGTGGATTTGTATTTCTCTGGGACCGACAGCTCACCGACCGACCGGATCACGGCCACCGCTTTGCTATCGTCCTGTGGGGAAGAGCTGTAGGAGCCGTTATCGTTGCTGTCCTCCGTCAAATCCTCGTCCTCTTCCTCCCCGTCGTCGTCGCTGTAGCTGTCCTCTGAGCCGCCGGCCCGCAGCGACTCGCCTTCATCTTCTTCGGGCGGCTCGTCGAGCTGGAACAGCTCTGACAGCATGTAGTGGGCTGAGGCAATGATCTGAACAGACGGGAGATGGAGGCCATCAGGACCGGAGTCAACTTTAATCAATCTGAGCTTCTGAAGTCTCACAATTCCTCCACTGACTGAATATGGATTTAAAAAAAAAAAAAAAAAAAAAAAACATGAATCAATAGCTAAAGTTGAAACTAATCAGGATTTTAATATTAAGATCTCCCAGCCTGTTTTACTACCCGTCGATCATTTCTCTACTTCGTCTTGTGACAGCAGGACCTGAGTTTGAACCTAATCCAGGTACTTGGTTACACATCATCGTCCACGTCTTCTCACGACACATTTCACTTTGAAATATGGAGAGGACACGTCTCTCTCTCCTCTAAAATCCACTCTTACCTGCGGATGCCTGTCCTGATCTAGAAGTTTGACGCAGTTTAGGAGGAGCGTTCTGATGGTGCCGTAGTGCTTTCGGTTCTGTCTCGCCTTCAGCATCAAGTTGCTGGCCACTCTGCAGGAAAATGAGGGGGGGAAAAAACAAATGATTGCATAATACTTCTAATCACCGCTTTAGATCGTATCATCAGTTCATGTGCTTACTATTTATAATGTATCGAGCGAAACACACACGGATTCTCCTGCCCTCAATATGTCCAAGATGCTCACCTGTACAGTAACACGGCCACGGGGAGAGTGAAGGGATTCTGACATTTCTCTTCTTCCGCCTCCTCACACAAAGTGGTGAGATCATAAAGCTTCACAATGTCACTGCCGCTGGCTGTGGAGGAAACCAAATATATTCAGAACGGTTGCAAACAGACGAATAATTAAAAGCTCTAAAGCTTTTATTGACTTTTACCTTTGAAAAGCCAGTAGGTGTGGCCCTCTTTGGTGCAGTTGGACTTGAGGAAGGAGAGGATATTTTGGGCGATGTCTTTCACCACTCTCGTGGAAAAAGTGGAGTTTTCTAGATGAGGGATGTCTTCGGTTTTAATCATCTCATATTTCTGTCGAGGAAAAAACATCAAATCAAAAAGGAATAAAAGACATTTCTGGTTGCCCCAAAGACAAAACTCATGTGCTCATTAATATACAAATCCATGCAAAGAAAAAAATAGAAAAAAAGAACCTCAGGTATGATCAGATCAATATTTCATATAGTGAATATGTGATGTACTAATGAAGTTTTCCTTCTGGGTTCACTGTCAACTATTATATGTCAACGATCATGCTGATGTGAACACGAACAATAACAAACGTCAGTGTGGAATGATAATAATATCTTCATAAGTAAACAATAGTTTACCTGAACAATACCGTTGACGTGAAAACACATGACAAGTTCTGGGACGTTGCACATCAGATTGTCCAGCCAGTAGTCGATACCGGTCAAAATGTTGATTGGCTTATTGTTGTCCCTGGAAAACACACACAAAGAAAGTCAAAGAAATTTGGATGCTTCATTAAACAGGACCAATGTCGTCAGTCTAACGTGTGATTCAGGGAAAAATTTTAATTTCTAGTTCAACTACTGAGGTCAGCTAAACCAAATTAAAACCTGACCAACAGAATCGCAGCTCGGAATAATGCGTTACTTTCCCTGCAGATTCACTTGCAATGCAGATATTAACACCTAATAAAAGGCAACAGGTGCAGAAAGTGCAGAAAGACATGCTTTCAGGGTCATGATATTTTTAAATTGATAAATAGTGGTGAACGGAAGCAAATGCAAAGAAATCCTCACCTGAGTCTCAGACTGACAGCGGGATAGCGACCACCTCCGAAAATAGGCATATTGGACCCGACCAGCATGTGGATATCCTCGAACGTCCACATGATGTTTCGCACAAAGTCGTTTCTTAAACCCTGTCAGTGACAGCCAAGTGTTCACATCAATGACGGAGCTGCTACTTGTAGAGATGTATGACCGAGATCCTGTAAGGGATTGTGTTACCTGGCTGTTCTCCCCTTCGTTGAAGAGAGTCGGGAGGTTCTGCTCTTTGGGTACGGATGTCAAATGACCCAGAGCAAACTTGCTGTCCACAGAAACATGTTCCTACACATTTGATTACATCAGTGTTATATTTATTTTATTTCACCCTCTCATTCATTGCAAAAAAAAAAAAAAAAAGCAGTAAATCCAGTACAAATGATACCAAGCAAAGACCCAAAGATAATCTTCTCCTTATTCTTTCTCTAATCTGGAGCCTCATGACGTGTACCTGTTTAGGAACGTCTGACTCTTCCACATCAGACGACTGGCTGGTGAAGGCGGTGGGCCACGACGAGCTGAACTCCTCGGCCTCGTTCTCCTCTTGTCCCTCATCCAGGTTGTCTGGTACAGGCTCTGCAGCCCCATCTCCGTTTATACTGCAGAACACACAGACCGTATCAAAGTACAAAAGGTAAAAAAAAAAAAAAACGTGTTCTGTTAAATGAGGCGTACATCCACTCAAATGATTCAAATAACCGGAAAAAAAAAAAACCCTCACCTGTAATAGAGGAACTTGGACAAGATTGCTTTCTGGTACCAGTGCTCTTTGCTCTTCTTTTTTCTCTGCCATTTCTGATCGATCAGCCGCTGATAAAAGTCTTTCAGCCACGTCCAGTCTCCTGTCTGAAACACAAACACATCCGAAAGATTAGGATTACTGAAACAAGGCAATATAAAGTTTGTATTTTTTTTCTAAAAAGTGATTAAATAGAACAAAAAAAAAAACTGAATCATGACTTTGTAAAGTGTGGAAGTGGTGTACCTGAGACGACCTCATGAAAAGCTCCTGGATGTCCAACTCATCTAAAAGCAGCGTTCTCCCCACACGGTGAACGGCCATACTGACGTGGGACTTGCTGTAAGGAATTTTCAAAAGCTTCTTGATGTTCTGAAGGTGACAGAAGACGTTGTTAAACTCTCCGGCTCGTTCTTTCAGAGAGTTATGGAGAGAGAGAGCAGATTCACAAACCTCTGAGTCTGACACCACGTCGACGTCATCCCCGATGCAGTCGATGAAGTCGTAGGCCATCCCAAAGCTGCAGGAATACAGAGTGCAGTTCTCATTATCAATAGGTCCTACTGATCAGCAGTAACTCCCTATTTAACCACAGCAGATCCAGACTTATTATACTATTAAGTCTCTTTTCTATAATCAGAGGAAACTAGCAGAATACATGGTGTGGATTACACACTGGGCCTAATGCAGACACACCACTGAGCACTGAGCAGTCTTCTTGAGTGCATTCAGACTAGTAACGACAGAGGCCATCTGCCCAGCAGGTTGCTGCAGTCCTGCAGAGCTGTGAGCGTTCAGCCTTAAAATACAAAGTCTGATGAGTGCCCGCCTTCTTTTAAAGATATTCCAGATATCTCAAAACTGTATTATGTCCCAATCTCTGTTTGGGTTTTTTTCTTTGCTGTTTTGAAGCGGAGAAGTAATCCATACAATAGTGATGAGTATCAGCAATTAACCGATACCTGGAAAAGGGCTTGCTCTTGCTGCTGGATCCTAACACGGTGGTGCCAGCACTGCCCAGCTGGGGGTTTTCCCTCAGCCAGTTGGCAGGCGGCAGCTTCAGGTCGGTCTGTTCCTGCAGGAGGGCATAGCTGGTAGGAGGCGGGGCAGCTGAGTACTTGACCACAGCACGGCTCTTTATCTCACTGGAACCCGAGCAGATTGCAGAGTCCTGTGAATAGAGAAAAAAAAAAACCATCACAGTAAAGGTGAAATGCATTTAACACGCTGGCTGGTGTTGATTATTAAGAATTATATTTCTTTCATTTTCTGTATGCTACAGAATACGACTGTACGCATACAACATCTGAGAGGCAAACTTTCTTGACGTTTTTAGAAAGAAAATACTTATTTTACTATCCAGGCTCACAATGTTAAAATGTTGTACAATTCTGGTCATTAACACACTTTAAAATATTTGCTTTCAATTTACTGTTTTTCTTCCTCATGCTGCAAAGTGTAGCAATACAGTAGTCAAGTATATTGTTGTGTATAATATCCAGGCTCAAAGTCTGAAAATTCAGTGTGTTAAGTTGTTTTTTTGCTGTTTACAGTCTTGATGTGCTATACCAAATAGATTTAATTATTATTGATGGTTTGCCAGTATAGTGCTTGGCATATTTGCGTCACAGTGACACTTGTTATTCCTGTGCATGTGTGGGTTTTCACTGGCTGCTCTGGTTTCCTTCTCCAATTTGAAAACAATGTCCTGTGACACATGTGATTGTAACTTGCCCAGAGGTGTGACCTTGTGTGTCTTTGTTTACGAGCCTTGTGACGGACCAGTAATCTACTCAAGGTTTACTGTGCCTATAATTACATTGTGTCCGGTTATTGCCACTTCTGCACAGGCGGAGCGGGAGTGAACCGACGCACAACCAAAAGCAGAATTTCCAGTCTGTCTCGCTTGCAGTTCAGTTGAAGAAATCGAGAGATGAACATGCCAGGCCATGAGAAAGAGCAGAAAAAAAAGCGTGGACAGAGGTATACAACTCGCTAAAGGAAATTTATCGAGTTGTATATCTCTGTCCAAGTCGTCTGCCTACTGGTTGTTTGATGGTCTGTTCGCTGGTCCTCTGAGCAGGACTCTGAGCCCTCTTCCTGTTACCGGTTACCTCTACAACCTGCACCTATTTATCAGCACCAAGTGTCCCAATAATACAACAAAAACATATCTAAATAAGCTAAATACCCTACCAACAATAGGGATAAATTGGTCCTATGGTGCCTTTTGCAAATTTTCCAGCTGCAGCCAGATCATAACCCGGATAAAGTCAATGAAGCTTGTGGATCACTAGCTGAGTGACTGAGAACGATCTCAGTAACTTGGAGAAAATGTTAAGTTACAGAATGCAAGTTTGGCTACGTTCACACCACAGGTCTTAATGCTCAATTCCGATTTTTTGCTAGGATCCGATTTTCTGGCATGATCGTTTCAAACGCGACCTGCTGAGCACGCCATTTACTCATTGGTCAGCTCCGATTGCTAGATGTGACTCGTTTTTTCCAGCCCAAACAATGTAAAACCAAAACACATCAATAAAAACCAGTCCAAATCTCACCCTGTGTAGAAATCATGTTAAAATCATAAAACTATTATATGTGTAATAATAAACATGCCAAAAAAAACACACAAATGCACACAAATGCACGAAATAAACTTAGTTAAAAGTAAGAGAGTTTGGGGGATACCGCCATATCTGGCAAAGCTGGTCAGCCCGGGTGGATTCATTTTCAAGTGGTTGTTAAATACGAGCCAAAATCTAGACATGATGAGGGAAAAATGAGGAGAATGAGGGAAAAAAGAGAGCATAGTGTCTAACTTTTAGCTTTTAACTTCCTCCGGCGCTTGTCCGTGACGTCAGTCACACGTCAATGACGAAGCAGTCGCAAGTAGAACAATATCCAAATCGGTACCACGTAGGAACGAGGCCTGGGTCTGGTGTGAAAAAAATCTGAATTGATGCTTTCACACGGCATATGAGTGACATGTGAGTGAAAAATGTGAATTGGGTCGCATGTCCCTGCAGTGTGAACGAGGCCTACATGCATATCATATGGGGCAGTGGCGGCCTAGAGATTAGAGAAGAGAGACAAGGGATCAGGATTGCGGGTTTGAACCCCACAGCTGACAGGTCACTGCTGTGCGTCCCTGAGCAAGACGTTTGACCCCCCCCCCCCCATCAGCACCACTGCATTCTAGAAATAGGATGGGTCAATGCAGAAAAAAGCAATTTCCCCAAGGGGATTAATAAAGTATGATTAGTTTATATTTTGTTAGTTTATTATTTCACACCTGCATTTAATTAAATAGGTCCAAATTCAACACTAGCTGATTTTCTTTGGATTTTCTGCAAGTGTATGTTTTCTTTTATTCATTTTATGTCAGTAATAGACTGTGTGTTGTGCAAAATGTCCCTTTTGCTTGCATTTGGGGTTGTTTGTTGCTTTCCAAGTTTTAACTGCGGCATGCCACCGTGACAGCGACTAAATCCATAAACAACTGGTGGTGGGAAAGACGGTAGCATTTTTAACTAATGAATTAAGCATCTTATGCACTCGGAGCTGGTGTGATTCCTCACTCACATGCTTGTAGTCTCCACTGATCTCTTCCTTTTCCTCCAGGGGAGTCCCAGGCTCCCCGTCCCAGGCTGATGCGCTCATGCTGCACACTTTAATCCAGCGATCTCTCGTCAACCACACAGCATATCCACAGCTCAGGGTAGTCTTGTCAACGCTTAAACTCTTTTTTTTTTTTTTTTTTATGTAAATGATTCTGGTAAAGTTGATGGCAACCGTGGTGAGTTTGCTAGCCTGGCGAGCTAGCTCTTCGGGAAGAGCAACGGAGACTCGTAACGGCTTTAAAAATGAAAACAAAAATAAAATAAAAAAATAAACAGAGACACAATATTGTTAGTGAATTACCACTAAAAGGCACTCACGTGAACAGCCGCAGGTGGTTTATAAAGTATGCTAATATTGAATTGTGAGGTATTTCTCGCTGTCGGCAGCCAGCAGTGTGTTTACAGAGTACACGTTAATGACCGCAGTGATGTAACAACTTCCGGTTCACAAAATTAAAACTAGATGAATTAACCCTATTTGTCATTTAAACTGTTTCAAAACACGAATAAATAGAGTTTGTTAAAATTGTGTAGGTAAATTAATAGTTAGAATTGGTTCGCAGGACTTTCCGTGCACAACAATAAAAAGAAGAACTATAAAAAAGACATGACTTAACCGGAAGTACTTTTAGTATTTTTTTTCTAGAACACTCGAGCAGTTTCTCCTTCTATTGTTATCTTATTGCGAAATTCCCCACAGGAAGTGGAATCCACTTAACTCACTTTCGCCCAAAAATAACACACTTCCACATATTAAGTACATTTTGGAATTTGCTTTGGTTGGTTTTTAGCTTGCAGTGAACTGTTAAAGAATATATTTATTAGTCAGGTGTTCTTTTATGTGATGACAAACCCGGAAAATATAAATCAAATATAAATGAAATGTATAAGGAATTGTATTTTATTCTAATCCCAGTAGTTTTTTTAAAGACATCAAATTAGGGAATAACCGTGTGTAATCAGTAATTACACTGTAATCAGTGTCAAATCAATGGTTTTTATATTTTGAGTTTGAGTTTGTTGAAATGTTTGTTTTAGCGTTATCATTTTTTTTCTTTTTCTTCTTCTTCTTCTTGTTATTATTATTACTATTATTGTTGTTATTGTTATTATCATCATCATCATCATCGTTATTATTATTATTATCCATCCATCCATTTTCTTCCGCTTATCCGGGGCCGGGTCGCGGGGGCAGCAGTCTAAGCAAGGAAGCCCAGACTTCCCTCGCCCCAGACACGTCCTCCAGCTCTTCCGGTGGGACCCCGAGGCGTTCCCAGGCCAGCCGAAAGACATAGTCTCTCCAGCGTGTCCTAGGTCTGCCCCGAGGCCTCCTACCGGAGGGACATGCCCGGAACACCTCCCGAGGGAGGCGTCCATGGGGCATCCGAAACAGATGCCCGAGCCACCTCAGCTGGCTCCTCTCGATGCGGAGGAGCAGCGGCTCTACTCCGAGCTCCTCCCTGGTGACTGAGCTCCTCACCCTATTTCTAAGGGTGCGCCCAGCCACCCTACGGAGGAAACTCATTTCAGCCGCTTGTATCCGGGATCTCGTTCTTTCGGTCATGACCCAAAGCTCATGACCATAGGTGAGGGTAGGAACGAAGATCGACTGGTAAATCGAGAGCCTCGCCTTTTGGCTTAGCTCCTTCTTCACCACGACGGACCGATACAGCGACCGCATAACTGCAGACGCTGCACCGATCCGCCTGTCGATCTCACGCTCCATCTTCCCCCCACTCGTGAACAATTATTATTATTATTATTATTATTATTATTATTATTATTATTATTATTATTATTATTACACAAGACCATTGATGCAGCCTTATATAGAATGTCCTCCATTCGTCCAAAAGCATGCACACGCAGATATTTGATGACTCTAAATTCCCCTTAACCCTGTATTTCAAAATCTGCCTTCTTGTCTTTAAAGCTTTGGTCAAGGTGAAGCCGCTTTTAGTTCCTGTGCTCCTCCCCTGTGGAACTAACTTCCTGAACACCTGAGAACTCCTGATACATACACTTAAAACACTATCATTTGGATAAGCTTTCTAAAACATAATAGATATTCCTGATTTTCTTACCTTAATCTTAATAATGCTTTTAGTTTATTTGTTCTCCTTTAATGCCTTTCTGAATCCATTTGTTTTAATGTATTTCATTATTTTATCACCTAAGATAAGATTATTTTGAATTGTTTTATTTGCACATCACACATGGTGCCTGTAAACTTCTCCAAGCTATTCAACTATCAATAAGCACACTATCAGCTTTGCAGGCATTTTATACACTCAGCAGCCATTGTGTGTTTACTGTGATCATTTTCCACAAGTACAATGAAAACACAAAAGAAAAGTAATTTTTTTTTTACAAGCATTCATTAGTATGGACAATTAGAATCAAAGGAACTTTTGGTTGCCTAGCGACCTAACTGTCTCCGTTTTGGTCCTTCCCAACTGGACACTGTGAGAGACAGACGCACATTTCCGAGCAGAGAGGTCAGGAGAGTTTTGCGACACCAAACAGCAGCTCCAGAAAACAGGAGAAATGTCCTTGTGGCTTCACCCAGGAGCCTCTGCTGCTTCAGGTGAGTAACGTCCTCAAACCAAATGAAGATGCTATGAAAACAGCCTTGATTATTCAATGAAAAGCAGCACACAACGTCTGGACAATAACAAAAAAAAAAAACCTACTGGAAAGTACTGTTGGACTCATTTCTTGGAAAATGAAATAGTTTCAGAAAATCATGCTCACTCAGCAACTTTAGTTTGCATCATTCAATATTGAAAGTTTCCCTGTGTTGATTTTACTTCCTACAAGACACTAAAAATGCATTTTTAGTGAAACTATGCCATAATAAGCTTTAAATTTAAAATTTAAAGTATTTGGTACTTAGTAGTGGCGCAGAGGGTTTCGTAAAAACTTGCACAATGCAACCGCTATAGATTTAGATTAGAGTTTGGGACATTTCCCTGTTTTGCATCAGAAGATTTCATTAAAATTTGCTTTATTGTCATTTTCTGTACCTATTGTTTGATTTTTTTTGAAAATATAGACATTTTCATCCCATATACTCTGCATTCTTCAATTTTGTATGAGGTGCATCTCTAGTAAAAAATTATATAAAAAAGCTAGAATACAAACCCTGAACGTCTCGATAAAGCCGCATGTTTTCATACTCCAAATCGTAAAGAAACTGTAGGAGGAGTGAAGCCCAAAAAATGCAAAAAAGACGGGAAAGTGGAAAAGTAATTCATTAATAATCCAAATCTTTACTTGTGTGAATGCTGAAAGGCAAATTTAATTATTTGTTCAATAAAAAATAAAAAAGTTAAAATCCACTTGTTCCTTTTGTTGATATAACTCTTAAAAATATATGACGTGAAGTATTCTTTGTCAGGCTAAGACATGGGCAGGAGTTGCATCCAGCCGGGGAATGTGGAGCTGCTCCCTGAACAGGGAGGAGCTGTGGAGCTGGAGGTGCTGATGGTTAAGTTTGATCAGCTGCTTGAGATCACTTCGAAACGTAAAAGTGAGCGGGAGGATTTGGAGTGAAATCCTTTTATTGTTTCAATGGGAAGGTGGAAGAAGGAGGTGCAAGCACGCCTGCGATGGAGAGACCAGACCGAGAAACTGCCTTTTGTAGGGGTCTTCACAAGCTGTAAGAGGAATATTTATCTTTTCTCACTTTCAAATGTGATTTAAAAAAAAAAAAAAAAAAAGAGTCAATACACCTGCTTCTTGTCAGTGTCTCAGATGGAGGAGAGTTTTGAAAGCAGACAACAGATTTTGGCAGACATTCAGTCCAAAAGGTTAGAAGACGAAGTGTTTCAATTATCTCACATATTTACACTTTCTGCTCAACCCTGTATTTCTAATCACAATCTTCTTTTAGGTTGGGAACGAGTGCAGTCGAGGCAAACGCTCCATGGCTTCAACTCCAGCTGAAGGAGAGTGAAATCCTGGCTGAAAAGGGGAGTTCATTCGACTGATAATCTCCACATAAAGCGTCGACAAGAAAGCTGGTTTGGACACCATAACCTGACTCGCAGTCGCAGTTTGCACATACTTGATAGAAACACATGAGGTAACCTAAACGTACATTAACCCCTTCATCTGGCTACTGACTCTTCAAATTTAATTGCTGTAAATGGACGGCACTCTATAAAGTGTATGATTTAAATGGCCATAAAAATCAAGGAGGTCATATTTTGCTATCTGATTTCTAGTCAAGCCACTAAATTGGTACTTTTCTCTTTTAGAAATATGAAATGTGTAAAAGTTGCTTGAACGGGCACGATGCAAACTAAAGTGGTGAAAGTGTGTCTATCCTTAAAAATATACTAATGAGTCACATAGGGCAGTTTATATGCAAACAAAATACATAATGTGATGGATGCAATCAGACGACTGGAGCCAAACTTTCACTGAACATTTATTTTTTAATAGTTTCAAGAATTCTTTTATTTGTTTTGATTAATTGGATGCCGTTCAGCTGAAATATTCCATAACAATTCCACATGTTAAGTCCTTAAGCCTCTAAAGATGGACTTTCGATACCTTCACCAACCATAAAGAATCCTTTTTTTTTTTTTTTTAAAAATGAGGTCACAGGTGGGAATAACAGGAGAATACATGTCGTGTTTAATTTGTGTGTGTGCAGGCAATGAACGCTCAACTGATTGACATCCTCCGATTATTCAAATCAGCCAATTGTCTTCACAGTTGTCTCAGACGGTCTCTGACCTGACCACCGTCATGAACCTGAAAGGGGCTGAACTACAATACTGGCAATCACGGTAATTCCTCGTTGTCAGTCTCTTGGCTCACTGTCGGAGCCAGCAGATTATACAGAGTATAATTCCACTACACAAGCACGCTTTGGCTGTTGGTCATCTTGCCACTTGTTTCATATCTGCTATTCTCTTCGCAAATATAGGTTTTGTAGAATCTCAAATGTACTCTGTCCGCAGCCCACTAATTTCCAAATCATCTTTCACATTGTTCAATCATGACCAGCAGCCCCTCAGTTCTGATTTACACCTTTTTTGTATATTTTTTTATTTCTTATTTTGTTTGAGCAGCTTAACATTTTCTCATTTTTCAATAAGATTGTATGCTTGTGCTCTTAGACACTTGACCTAAAATTAAATACACAGTTCAAGTTATCTGGGGGGGTATGAAAAAGCACTTGGAATCAAGCAAACTAAGAGTTGTTGGTATTAAATCATACTTTACTTCAGTCGGCATAGGTTAAGAGCATCCGTTGCCTCTCCTTGTATTGTTCTACCTTCTGGTTGATCATCTTTATCCATACAGGAAAGTCAGACCTATAAATCCATCAGCTGATCGGTTTAATTTCTGGGTTGTTGTAAGTGTGTCCGAATACCGTGAAGAGGCCCTGACTCTGGCCAGAGGGAGCAACAGCCTGAAGGAAACCCTCTCCGAGGCGGAGTTCACTGTAGAGTGTCAGGCCAAAGAGCTATCGGCCCTGAGGGTTGAGCAGAGAGGCCTGAGGGAGGCGCTGGAGCGAGCCTGGGCGGAGAAGGAAACACTTGTGCAACGATGGCTGGAGGAGAAGAGCGAGGAGGCAGACAGGCTGAATAAATACAATCGCGCGCAGGAGCGGTGAGAGAATGACCTGTGTGACCTACTGGCTTCGAATGACCGCGCAGTCGGGAGGTATGAAGTTCCTCTTCTTTTCTCCAGGTGGCAACGTTTGGCCAAACGGATGAAGAAGCAGCTCAAAAAGGAAACGAGAAGAGAGTGTGCCCTCATAAAGAGGGATGTGAATATGTCTCCATCAGCCGTTCAGGGTAAGAGTCAGGCTGCTCATAGTAACATTGATGTCAATCATCTACTTCTCAGCTGTGCCACAAAAACTCCTCGGTGTTCCTCCCACTTCCCGCTGGGATCGCCGAAGTGAGCAAGTCAATGCGTTTCCCCTCAAACTCTCACTTGGGTCAACCAGAAATGAATTAGAGATGACTTTGCTATTTCTTTGTTTGTTTTTTAAATTTGCCATTATTCTGTTTGGAGCTTTGTGAATTATTTAGTTATACCAAGCCTTATAGTTTTGTTTTGTTCACCTTAAGTAGATCAAATGACCAAACGGCTGACGTAAATGTGATTTCAAGGACTTCGGCTTAATACTCTGTCCAATGGATCAATACTAATCTCCTGAGCTTTGAGTCAAATGTAATAAAAAAAGTATTATTCAACCTTTTAATTGTGTCCATCTTGTCTTCAGGGATCGGTAACGGAGCAGATGCACATCAGGAGCAGGCAGTCTGAAATTGGGTCTCAGCTGTGGCAGAATTTCCCTGGGGACCGTCCTCGGCGGTCTCCGCTCCCCGTCGGTACTCAACCATCAGAAAAGTAGCCCGAGGAGGGACTCTGAGAGAAACTATCCTTTTTCACATTGGTTTAGAGCCACTATGTTCTCTTCCTTGTATTGTTTAAATGGTGTATTCATCAATGTCCAAATCTTCCACACTTGAAGTGATAAACCAAATGTTTGCATTTTCTCCACATCGGGCAAAGTTTTGTATTTTTTCTTTTTTAAAAAGAATAAGTTTGATGCTCACTTTTATTTATCTTAAGGAAAAGTTTGCATTATGAACACTTCTCATTGAAACGGCACGGTCGAGCTCTTTCCAAGGCAAATATGTACCATTGTACTTGTTTTTGCCTTAGCTTAATCAACATGTATAGAATAAAGATTCTTTTAAGCTTTGTTTTTGTTTTCCTGATTACACTTTTTTTCCTTCAGATTTTTTCTCATTTGTGAAAGTACTGTCATTCTTTGGGGGAAAACAACAACAATACCTGCTTTGAAATATATTTATGTACTGCAGCAGTATTGTATATCAATTAGTAATTCATTTACTTTTGTGCAAAGTGTGGAATAACCTGACTTGAATTTGGACAGATGATGAAAATGGACATTATACAAAACAAATTTCATTTAAAATGTGTATTTTTTTTTTAATGATTTATTTTTAAACTCTGAATAATGCTCATAGTGGTGAAAACACAGGCGACGGTTTCAAGAATGACGGGAGTGAAAAGGACAGATGTAAAAAGTCATCAGAAATTTTGAAACTTAAGTGGAAAAATTTACATATTACTCATATAAGTACTCCAGAATAGATTCTTCATAGTAACAAGACGATTAAATATTTGTGCATTTAAATACAAAGTTTGTCATTAAATTATACAATGTGTAGTCTTTCTTTTTTAGGGTCCTAGCAGAGCTGAGTGAGACTATTGGATTATTGTACTACTTCTACTGCATGAATATTGGCTTCTTTTTTTTTTTTACTCATTTCAGCTCCTGCAGTCGAACCAATTTGAACCAGTCAAGTATCAAAATGTGCAACTTTCTAAAGACATTCTTGCTACGTTGTAACTTTTTAATGTCTTTTAGACATACAATATTGTAACTTTTTGACAATATTTTTCCCCATGTAAACAAATGGTGAAGGTTTTTTTAAATTCTTTAGCCCATGCCTCTCTAAAATCTTGAATTTAAACCAACTATTAGAATGTTCAACATCTTAAACTTTATTCTTTAAACCTCTTAAGCTTTCTTCATAACTTCAAAATTTTTTGAAATATTTCCATTTTTTATCATTTTTGCATTGAAGTGGATAGGAAAACCCTTCAACTTATCTTTAAACTCCTTCAACTTTGAACCACTACAGGTTTGCTGTACTTTCAGCTGAAGACTGCATTTAACTTTTAAAAAGTTGCCACATCAGGTGACATTCTCAGTCGGAGTCCCGCAAGTACTGAGGACCCGTTCAATGCTGCTTACGGCTTACATTTTCTTTGTTGTTGATCAGAAATGTATTGGTCTGTTTTTAGTCCTGACTGCCACAATTCCTCTTCTCCATCTCGGTGTGATGGGATCAGATGTCATGTTGCTTCTGTTGCCGTGTGTTTCCACGGTGACCAGTGTTTGCACCAGTTAAGTTGGACAGCGTGTGTTGTGCTGCTGAGAGTCACTCGGAGGACTCAGAAAGTCAGGCAAAATGGTGAAAGGTGGAAAACGATATTCTTCAATGAGCGACGGTGGCAAATGGGTAAGAATTATTATTTATGTTTTTATCACAAGCCCAAATTAAGATCATCTTTGAAGCATGGCGGGGGAAAGTGAGGGCTTCTTTTTGTTCTCAGTTTGCTCATGCAGTTCCGAAAGAAAATGAGACAAAGACTCGTGAGATGTGTACAAGCACTGGGATCATGCTGGCTCAGATTGAATCATCACCGCCTCAGGCTTTACGCTTTGAACGCTATCCTAAATGGAAAACTGAGCAGGTGTGTGTGTGGAAACAACTGCCTGGCTGGGTGATGACTTTTTTTTGCAACATAGTTACTGTGTTGAAAGCCTGAAAAGATTTCCACTTGTAAAGCAACCATTTTGACAGAGACTTTAATGACCCGCCATGCAGAAAACCAGAGATCGCTTCTCGGACCATGACAACAAGTACGCCCTCAAAGACGACATCTCTGTCTACTTTCATGTGAGTATGCAGTCGCATAGTTCAGTGGATCGTTGGTCCGTATCAGACAAGTCGCCATGTTGGGTAATGTCTTCCTCTTGTTTACCATTGAGGAGTTGTTGACAATCACTGAAGACATTAAAAAAAATAAAAAAAATAAAAGGAAGCAGTTTGAACGTTTAACATCCAGCTTGATTATGTAACAAATCACACAAATCTTTCAGTATGTCTTTATCTTTCAGGGTGTGGGACGGAAAAAGTGCCTCGATGAGCGCAGACAGCACAAGTCCCACTTCTGCCTTTGTCACAGAGAAGCTGACCGTAACGCTGAGGACAGCGGACCAAGTCTCACGGCCTACCAGAGTGATTTCAAAGCAAAAGCTTCTGTCGGTCCCCCAACAGGAAACAGGAGATTCACTCACAACCACCGGCAGAAGTCTGCAGAGGCAGCTCTGGTGCCGGAGCAGTCCTTCTGGTTCGGGCGAGATGACTCTGTCCTGCTCCCTGCCAAATGATCTGCGTCTCCCAAATGAAGACATTTTGCACTTTGGCATTATGGCCGCATTAGGGAGGGACACTGCAGCGTCCACAGCAAATCAAATACAAACAAAAAGACTTGATTTCACCCCCCCCCCCCCCCCCCCACAGGTTTTCTATGGTTCAGGTTTATAATACATGCACAGACACTTTGCGGTGATTATTTCCACATGTATAAGACAAAAATCATTACAATCAATTCTTGATTTTTCATGACTGTGCTTTTCCTACATTGTTTGACCTTAGACAATGCAAATAAAAAAAACTTTCTGACATGTTGCACATTTCCTAAAATGTTTTCATTCATATAGACACATTTGAGAGAATGCTCTCCACAAGAAACTTCTATATTACTTTTGCTTCGAGAACTTCAAAACTGCAATATTCAATTTAATATAGTTTTTCATTTCAGCAAAACTTTTAAACATTTCTATTACTGTGAAACATGTACTTATCACTGAGTGATGTTTGGAGTTTTATCTTGCCAACAGATGCTGTGACTCTTAAATGTGTGTCCGTTTCTATGGATTCGGATGTCCCGATCACTTCAGTGCTGTCCATGATTTAATCAATGCTGCACGGCGGTGTGGTGGTTAACACCCTTGTCTCATAAGGAGATTGTCTACAGTTTGAATTTGGGCGTAGAGAGACTTTTGATTTGGAGTCTGCGTCTTTTTCCTGTGTAGGCATAGGTTTCTCCCACAAACATGCATTTATGTTTAATCGGTGACTCACATGCCCATGGGTCTGAGTCAGTGTGTTTGTCTGTCTCTCTGTGTTTGCAGACCTCGCCACAGTTTCTTCTGCCTCTACCTATTGTCAACTGGGATTGGCTCCTGCCCTTTAGAACCTAGAAATTAGGTGGTTCTTTGTTTGGAGTCCAGTTTCACCAGCAGAGGGCAGCATGTCTTCACGGATTATTATTTGACCCATCGAGAGCCTCCCCAGTTGTTCAAGCGCCAAGTTGTGAGAGAAATGTAATAACCAAACCCCTGTGTAATGTGCACGCTCTGCAAGAGAAAATGTGGAGGGAAAATCATTACAAAAAAAAAGAATCCTGCTATTTTTATTCCATGCATATCAGCATGGAGACATTAAATTAGAGCATGTGAAGTAAATTAAGCTTGATTTGAGTCATGATGCATGGTTTTGTTTCAACCCTGAGGATGAAAGAGATGGATGTGTACGTGTGTGTGTGTGTGTGTGTGTGTGTGTGTGTGTGTGTGTGTGTGTGTGTGTGTGTGTGTGTGTGTGTGTGTGTGTGTGTGTGTGTGTGTGTGTGTGTGTGTGTGTGTGTGTGTGTATGTGTGTGTGTGTGTGCGTGTGTGTGCAGCCCATACAAGGGAGAGGGAAGCGTGGGAGCGAATGAGAACACTGCTCAGAGAAAAGCACTTAAGTGAAGAGTATCCCCGACCACTCTCTCCAATAGCTGATGTTTTCTCCAGAGTATGCTCTGACCAGCTGCTTTCTTTCTTTAAGTACTCGCTGGGGAGATGGTTTTTTTCTCACAGGCTTCCTTTCAGTGGTTGTAATTAGCTGATCCACATACAGCACCGACCTTGTAGGAGTTTGTTTCACTTTTAAAAGGTGAAGTGGGTCTCACAGGTTTTTCTTCTTCTTCTTCTTCTTCTTCTTCTTCTTCTTCAGCTCTTCAGCGCTGCCACACTAGAAAGCCGTGAGACGTCCGTGTGGAACTGCAGTCCTTTGTGATTTCACTTTGAGATTATCTCACTCATCACCGCCAAAAACTGATCCCTTGATGCAGGTGCAGGATGACAAGGGGGTTGCGGGGAGAGGGGATTGTAATCATCATCCCTTTGATGGTTCCCAGCTTCATTCTAACCCCCATTTTCTTTTCTTTTCTTTTCTTTTTGCCATGTCATTGAAACAGAAGCCCTCTTATTATTATTTTGGTGGCCAGGTTTGGACTTAAATTGATGGAGATTTTTTATTTTTTTTAAACGCATGCTGCGGTGGTGCTGATGATGAGAGTGAACTAAATGCTTATTGTGAGATGACACCTGCGCTTTTGCTGGACAGTCGGCTCTGTCTGCTCTATCCTCTGGTCGTCTGACACCTTCGCTTTGTCCTCGCTGGGTGCAATTCACGACACTCTGCTTTGGACGTGCCAGAACTTGAAGAACAATCCACGCGGAAGCCACCCAACCCTTGATAATCAGAAACTCTCATTAACTGTGGCGGAATAGCAGCGAGGCTTTTAATACTTCACCGAGAAGTGAGCACTCTTAGCGGTGCCGTCTGGAATAAGAGTGTCAATCACCAGACAGTGTGCGGCTGCACGCGTACTGTATGTGTCACCTTTGGAGAGATGTGCGAGTGAGTGCGTTGTGTCTTGTAAAGGCAAGACCGTGAGCATATGTAAATACTGTTGCCTGGTGGAATATCAAACCTTCTCCCAAGGACAAAAGACACATCTCAGTAAACAAGCATTCAACCACCAAAGCCTTGCAATTCATGAATATTAAATCAGACACTTTGAATCCTACCTCTTTGGTGTTAGGAGGCCCCAGTCAGGATTCTTACCATTTGCTGTGATTTATTCACAGGTGCATGTGTCTCTTTGATGTGTTGAGTTGAGAGGTTTTGCACCTGTTACGGGGGGGAAAAAAATGCTTTGAAAACAAGAGGTGGATTTGCCAGACAGTCAAAATAACAGCAACAGAAGGAAGATTTGTGTTGCCATGGTACATTGTGTGCGTGCGTGTGTGTGTGTGTGTGTGTGTGTGTGTGTGTGTGTGTGTGTGTGTGTGTGTGTGTGTGTGTGTGTGTGTGTGTGTGTGTGTTCCTTTCAGAAAAGACTGCTGCGCTGTTTTGACATATTCTGTTGTGTGCAGCAAAATCACTTTTTGTCAAACAAAATCCACCTTCTTCTGCTTTAGTCCCCCCCCCCTTGTATTTTTATTTTGCTGGTGTCAGTTTTGGCATCTGTTCTGACATTACCAAGTTGTGCATTTTGCATTTGGTCCATTACCTATTCATTAAAGATCTTACTTGAAAGAGAGTTGCTATGGAGATGTTGCAGTTAAATCGCAAATTTTTTTCTCTGTTTATTCTTTTGCCAATTACAACTAATTTCTAGTTTCCCCGAGATTTTTATTGCCTCTCTTCCAACATCCTTTTAGCCAGATGTCAAGGCTTGCCGCATTGCTTTTCCTTATGTCGAACATCTCTTCTCAGTCAAACATTCAGAGTTGTGCACAAACAGCTTCTCTAAAGCCGACAGCCTTTGACTCCTGTGGCAGCTTTGTACTCAACAAGGTAAAAAAAACAAAACTACTTTTCTCATAGTATTTTCTTTTATGTCACTGTTTTCACACTTGTGTTTTCAAACCTGATATATTACATTACTTAGCAGTTGAATTTTGTTTACCGTTTTGTATTTACTATTTGCATTCCTTGCAGCCATCAATGCATTTCTTGCATAACAGGAGGGGGGGAAAAACAAATAACAAACAAACAAGACATATGCAATGAGACGAAGCAGACATGAGAGGGAGACTTGACCACGGAGAAAAGACACCTATCCAATATGACAGACAGAGGTACTTGTGCTGCTGCTTGAATGCTCTTATCAAAAGAATCAATTTGTAGAAAATAATTTGGGACAATAATTTTGGTAAGCGAGCGTGTCCTCACTTGCTCTGTTTTACCAGGTTCACCGTCGAATGTCATTGCAACCTGCACTGTTGACTTTGCTATTTTTGTTGTTGTTGTTGTTGTTGTGGATGCTCTCCCTGCAACAGCAGGGAATTGATCCCAGGTTGTCCCACATTCAAGGTCTAAACTGAATTCCAGGCACTGACAGTAAGGACCAAACAAGGAATGCTAATGGGTCTCTGGAACGTCACAGCTTAAATGATCAGTTTTGTCAAAATGTATTGGCTGGTTGAAATGTCATTCAAATGGCTGCTTTATACTTTAAAGGAGACATATCATGCTTTTAAATCCTTCCTTTTTACATATAAATCATACAGTTGTGGTCTATACAACGCGGAACTGCAATGCTTGGGTCTGAATTCCTCATTATTATAGCTCCACAGGCCCCTTTTCTACCCCTTTTCTGATGTGCTTCTGAGAGCAACTCGTTTTGGGGCGGTCTCTTCAAATGCAAATGAGACACTTCATACCCCGCCTCCTCTCCAGGTTGCAGAGGTGACACTCGGTTCAACGCCACCCTGTTCGGCCATCTTTGTAGTTTGATAGAACAGATACAATTATCTAGCGGCGCAGAAACTTTATATTCACACATTATTTACAAAATGTCAACAACGGAAGATTTGTCCATCCAGCCATACATGTTGGAGCCAGAGTCGGACCCGGCGGAGCGAGATGAAAATGACGATGATGCACCTGCAGAACAACATCTTCATATGGATGTAACGCAATGGTGTGTTACTATATTTACACTAACTTCTCCATCCATGCCCACTACTACAATACTGCCTGTATTACAACGACTATTTAACACAGAAGTTACATTATAATCTAAAACGAGCACACAGCGCTAACATATGAAGACGGTGCAACTGCTAATGCTAACAAAACAATGACAGGGACGTCTTATCATCACACTTTTTAGCGTTATATACAGCTTACCGAAGTGCTCTGTTCGTCGTCTCCATAGATAGAAGGAACTGACCGCTCAATCAGACCAAGTCTTTCGGCAAATCCTTCTTTATACTGGCGGAGGTTGCTGAAGCAGTCGTCCTTAAAGTGCTTCGCGCACACAAAAATGACCTTACCCACAGATGTGGGTACATTTCTGTGAAAAATAAAACTCAACCAGGCACTTCGAAAAGGTTCTGATGCTGGGAGACGGTGTAACGAAGCTTGTGGGTTACTACATCCAACAACCGAACATTTCGACTTCTCCTCTCGTAACTTCGGTTGGACTACAAAATCGCAGCGAGAAACAAAAATGGCGGATTGCTCGAAATGTCGATGTCCTAATTTGGCAGTTCCGCTGAGAATACTGTGACGTCATTGTTCAAAAAACGTAATAGAGAATAGAAAAATCGAAACCGATCGCAAAATATGACCAAAACAGAATATAAAGATATCAACGGAGCACCTGAAGAGACTACTTTGAACTTTTCTGTACTTCTAAACACTCTAAATATACAACAAAATGCATTTAAGGGCTAAAAAAGTGGGTTTAGCATGATATGTCCCCTTTAATACTCTATGTACAGACCCTGTGTAGTTCCCTGCAACCTTAACTCGGATAAAGGGCATAAAGATGGATGGATTTCAGAGCTTACATTTTCTTACTTTTATTCTCACTTTTGCAAGGTGTTTTTTTTTTTGCTGCGAAAGAATCCACACTTCTGAGTGAAGATTGAGCTTCTGCCACCTCTGGTTAAGCTCATGCTATAAGACTCCTTCCAATCTCCTGTCAATCATTCAAATTGCAGTACTTTTTTATTCCCTCGCAGCCTATTTTTGATTTTTGATTTTTCTAATTTTCCCAGCAGTTAGTTGCTTGGTGTCCCGTGGCAGCCTCCTGGCCCTTGTAACAGCAACGGTCAGCATCCCTCCAGAGTCTGAGGACGGTGATAAAGATGTCCGGCTATCTCATTCTCACAGAGGACTAAGATAAAATCCTGAGAACATTGCCATCACTTGAGAAGTTTGGAGTGACGAGATAAGAGTTTTCCCCCTGCTGTAGCCCTGCTGGGAAGCTCTGCGGTTGTGCATTTGTTTGTCTTCCCACTGTACATGTGTGTTTAAATGCAATCCTGTGTGTGCGTGCGTGTGGCATCATTGAACGGCACCGAGGCGACACTTTCCTCCAAAGATCAGGCCTTTTTCTGCACTAAATCACATTCCTCTGTGTAATTTTTCAACCCTTCGACACAGTGTGCATGCTAATTTGTGTGTAGGTGGGAAGAATAATTGCATTAGGGCTTGTTATAAACAAAGACCTACAAGCAGCCATCTCCTCAAGTATCCCGTCAGAGAGAGTGGGAGAGAGGGGGAAACTAGTTTATACAAGGCTGGGCGAATTTATAATGCATAGTTCATGTTTTTGTTACTGAGCTGCTTAAGCAATAAACAAAATGGGTTGGTTCAATGTTTACCCTGCATCTTTAGCTTGCAGAAGGGGGGGGTTCAATCGGATTCAACTTTTCACATTTCTGACAGTGTTTTTATTACATCCTTAGAAAAGGGAGGAACAAATATAAGAACGGACACTTCCCTGCTCAGAAACACACTTTGAAAGCTACGACTGCGGCTTCGCCACATGTGCACAATATTACGGAGGGTTTCATCACTACTTAAGCAGCTCCACCTCTTGGTTTCATCCTAACTGCTCCTTCATATATAAGTGTAACATCACAGCATTTTAATCTTATTAGGTAAAATGCACCGAATCTACAGCGATTTACAGATCAAGAGCTGGACCACACAATTCATGGAGTCTGCCTCTTTAAATAGTTACTTGTACTTTACCATAAGAGGGTAATTCAATCAGAAATCTCATGAAAAATACATCAACAAGTCAAGTTAGTTACTTTTGACTTTGTCCTCTTAATGAGAAAAGTGGAACTGAAACAAAGTGACTTCAAATTAAAATTCTACCTCCTTCACAGGGTTTTTTTTGTTTTTTTTTAACCATTAGTAGTATACAGCTGTTATTTTTTGGATATGACCAAATAACTCCCTGCCATCTGCTTCTTCACTGTATCTACATTTTTGCATGTTTACAATGTCATTAATGTTCACAGTGTTCTGTTTCCTGTTGTGGGAGAAAGCACAAACACCCAGAAACCTCCCCACATGTCCAAACAAGTGTTTTCACACTTAATTCTCCAGTCAAAGGGGTAAATCTTTCTCATTTGCATTCTATCGGAAGCATGAAAACAAAGCAGCGAAGGCGTTCTTGTGTCTTCCAAAGGCTGCTGAGAATATGACACAGGCCTTAATGTAGCGTAATATAATTAGATGTGAGTGCGGTCAGAGTGGTATTATATGGCTCTTGTTTGAGTTATGCTGCGCCATCTTGAAAGCAAAAGGCATCCTGCTGCTGCACTGTACGTGTACTCATTGGAGGAGGTAGCCACATACAGTACAATGACACAGTCTTAACTATTTGACATCGTTTTCAATCGTTAACTACATTCCCGTGAGCTGACCATGACAATAATCCCATATGGAGAGTGTGTTGTGAGTTCTCGACAACCTCGACTTTGGAGCTGCGGCAAATCGTCAGTCCTCTGGTGGCTGATGCTGGAGTGAAATTAGCAACATTTGCCTTTTACAAGAAAGATGAAAGATGTGAAATGCCACTTTGAAATCACAGATTGGGGTCAGTACACTGGTAACTAGTGATTTATACAAGGTTTTTTTCTTTTTTTGAATGCCAGCGGATTGTTTGATGAATAGATACATAAATGTATTGAATGAATGAATAACAATCTTCACGTTCTATTTTGATGTTGTGAATCAAAAGACCCAAGTGTCATAGGATGCATGCAGCACCAAGCAAAACGAAATTCTATGCAATAAGGTGATTTAGGCACGGGAGACTGATTCAAGGTTGCAGTGAAATATTCATTCAAATGAGGTAGAGTGGAGCAGCATAAGAATAACCCGCCTTTAAAGATTAACATAACCCTTCGAGGTGTTATTGTATCCCCGTAACCAAGTCAGGACTTCAGCAGGTGCAGAACAGTTCTCCCTCTCTGTGAGTTACTGCATTAAGTCCCTCAAATTTAGTAGCACAATCATGAGCCTCCCGTTCACTCTCTGGAGTAGAAGAATCGCTTTGCATTTTAAAAAGGTCAAACACTCAGATCTCTGCCAGGAGGAACTGAGGGAAGAAATAATGTCTCTCTGCAGAAATATGCAGTCGCACACTACTGATCCTCTCAAATACCCACTGTACGGTGAACAGATTAGGCGTGTGTGTTTTGACTGACGTCCTCCAATGAATGGGTATAAACAAAAAGGAAAATGCTGATATACCATGGAATCTCATAATGTGGTGGGCATTTTAATAGTGTACAAGGTAATGATTTACTGATATAGATTTGTGTCAGTGGCAGGGGAATATCACAAAAAAAAAAAAAAAAAAAAAAAAGAAAAGGGACCTATTGTTGAGTCCTTTCTGAGTGGTGTAATTTTTTTTTTTTTTTGCTTTTAAATGCGCGGAGGGTAATTAAGCCTTTGTGTGTTTTTCTCTACAGCGAGGTGTTCCACTAATGACCTACAGTAAACACCGCTAAGCTTCTAACAGGCAAACACTACCTTTTGTTGGCTTTAATCTATGACAACGGAGTGGGTTTTTATGCAACCCTGAATTTCAAATGACACAAACAGGTTGTGGATGATGCTGTCACGTGTGACAAACATATTTAGAACAAACGGCCTTACACATGGAAAAGCTCAATTTCTGACATGGTTAAAACCTTGCCGGTTCGTGTTCGTGCCTCCCTCCTTCTGTTATCCACCTCCTCTCTTGTTGCTGCGAGCATACGCTTCTGGTGGCGTCCCCTTGTTGGCTGCTGTTGGTCTTTAGAGTGTTTGGGTTCATGCCCAGTAGTGACATTGTGCTGAGATAAAGTGACCACAGGGAAAGATGCATAGAGGACCCAGGGCCAAGAGCCCCCGGGCCAGGGACCACACATACAGGGTCCTGGGTACGAGATACAGAACAGAAAGTATGTAAATGATTCGTCTGCAGCTTCAGGTGCTTTCCTTTTCTCCGCGTGAAAAGCTCAAGTCAACCACAATAATTTGGTGGACGTGTTGGGGGGATAAAGTATGCCGAGCTGGAAGTGACCGGTAAACCCAAAAGATGCACCCTGCCATCTGTGCCGCGTTATGCGGCCCGGCGCTACAATGTGAGCAGTGAGAAGAGGGGCGGAAATCACTCTGCTGCTCAAACTGGAACTGAAAAAGGGCCGACCATAGATTACATGTTTAAAGCATGACATCAAGGAACAGCTGCAGTCGCTGCAATCTGCACCTGCGGCATGAGGAGGACTGAGCTAAATAAATATGCATTCCAGCTGAAATCTATCCATCTATCTATCTATCTATCTATCTATCTATCTATCTATCTATCTATCTATCTATCTATCTATCTATCTATCTATCTATCTATCTATCTATCTATCTATCTATCTATCTACCTACCTACCTACCTACCTATCTATCTATCTATCTATCTATCTATCTATCTATCTATCTATCTATCTATCTATCTATCTATCTATCTATCTATCTATCTATCTATCCATCCATCCATCCATCCATCCATCCATCCATCTATCTATCTATACATTTATATGATAAAACGTTGCTTGTTGCTTCTATACCTTTAATTTAAAGAGCTGTTCAGTTATTTTCATGAACTCTGTTTTCTTGAAAGACTAAATCCACATTTCACTTCACAATTCAACACTAATCCATTTCAATTCACTAAAAAGAAACACAAGGTTCTACAACAAAAGGTTATGACGATCATATTTGTCAAAGGTCTATTGTCTTGAGATGGACTGAGGTGATAGAGTACAAACTGTGGTTGGCATAAACACATCACGTTGTCACTAACTTTTTTAAGGTTTTAGATTTCGGCATTTCACTGACATAAGCCAAACACACAAGCGACATTCATTTAGGCATGGCAATATTTGGACATAACAAATATGCTTATTTATTAAAGCTGTAATAAATAATATGTACAACAAATATTGCTAATAACTATATACCTTGTAACTGACAAAACAGCATGAGCTTACTGATACTACCATGTTCGACATAAACTGAGAAAACACTCAAACTAAAAGAAGACAAATAGCATCTGTACTACATTACTGTGAGAGTTTCAGATGTAATAGCTCAACATGTAGTGTGATACCAAATGTGACTCGCACACTGGAGCCTGAAACTGTTGATAGGATTTGAATTTGGGCTTAGGGAACAAAATATGGCGGAACAGCATGGCCATATAACGTTTTTATGGGTATCATTATAAGGCACTCGTTTCAGCTCTGCTCATTTCTTATTTTTCTGAAGTGGTGTAGAAATAAAGACATAGTAAGGTGAGAGTTGAGTTAACCAGCTACTTGATTGATCAAGATGTTTCTTTCATACTGATTAATCCTCTATTGGGCATAGTTCTGTTAAAACATATGGGCACAATTTATGCCATATTTGCTTGTGATAATGTTTAAAGGAAAACAGAAAAGCCACTAAAGTCCCACATGATGTGTTTCTTGCTTGGGAAGTTCAATACATTTCTTTGTGGAAATCTGTTTACAACATCTTTTTTTTCAAATGCAATGTTTTATTTGCAATAAGTAGGCCAAGTAGCCTCTGTTTATAGACGTGTCAAGCAAAAGTATTTCAAATTCTGGAGATTCTATACAACTAATTCCTATCTGAGTGCTTTGCACAACAATTAAACTTGTATGCAATGACTCTTATCTATGTACAATCAATGATTTTGTAGGGACTGATTAATCAAGGCCACTTTTCTGATAAGGATTTAATAAATATCTAACCAGATATAAATACTGCAACTTAGTTTAGTGGTTAAATCATTTGAAAGCTGATAGAAACATTTAAAACCACTGAACTAATTATAAAAACTGAAATGTGTCTTTAAAGCAGTCGTTCTCAAAGTGGGGGATCAGGGGGATGCCGTTTCCTATTTCTTATTATTATTCATGAATCAATCATGACAGGATCTGGAGGGTACAACCATTGCCTATTTAACAAACCAACAGAGCTGCATGATCGTAGGCAGACATAATGTTGAGAGATGCAATAATAATAGGATTTGCAACAGATACTTTTCTGTGTTCTCGCTTCGAGATTTGTTCTTCCACAAAACAGTGCACTTTCTCTTGCCCCTAATTTACACCCACTGTGACAATTTACAGCCTAATTGTTGCTGTTGTTGTTTTTTCATCACATACAATTCCCACCAGCTCTTTTTCAAAAGTGAAGACGTTCTTTTTTTTTTTTAATTAGTTCATTTCACAGTTTTTGCAAACTAATCACATTTTTCTTTCACACGGAAAATTTGAATTTGCAAAGCAAAACTGCACAATCCATGATAACAGAATCTAGTCAGCCAGTGTGTAAATTGTGCATCATGATGTGCAGATAATGATCCATTTGCCATATATTGTGCAGCTAAAAAAACAAAACACACATTTATGTAAAATAACCTTCCATGTGACAAAAGTTGCAGTTGAAAAAATAAGAATGATATAAATAAAAAAAAAACAATAATAAAATCTATGGGTCTCAACTGTGGCTATAGCCATTATGTATGATATATAATGTCAAACAGATTTAAAGATATTTGGCTTGAGACTAAACGTAGAGTAAACAAACAAGTGTTTGTTCAAAGGTCTGATCACAGGAACTTTGCAGTGATTCAATGAAAGGTGATTTACTGTTGCAGCTGCATGGGATTCACCCAACAGCAATACATGTAAACGTTACAATAGATTAAAATATATATATATATATATACACTCTCAATGTCCCATCTCTCCATTAACCGCAACAAGAGTGTCTCATTTGTGTGTGTGTGTGTGTGTGTGTGTGTGTGTGAGAGAGAGGGAGAAGTGGGCAAAGGCTCCGCCTTACTCCAAAAAAAAAGAAAAAAGAAAAAGCGAGAGAGAGAGAGAGAGAGAGAGAAAAAAAAAGGAAAAGCAAACTGATACACACCTCTCAATTCTGGCAGGAGGGAAAGAATAGGAGTGTTTATGAAGCGTGTAAGTAAACAGCAGGATAACCAGGCAGGCACGCCGCGCTCGAGGCGACCTCCCCCCGCTAAAAGCGACAGCACGCACCGCTCCCCAGCACCGACAGAGACTGTCCCGTTTGCCTTCAGGATTAAGTTTTTTTTTTTTTTTTTTTTTTTTTTTTCCGCCTCTCTCTTATGTCATCTAAAGGTGGATCATTATCTTTAATCCGAGATAACAAGCGAATTTGAAATGCGTAGCCTGCGATGCTATTTCTGGAGCCCCTAAAGCCGACGTTTGAACTCTCAGTAAACATCCAGCCGAGGTAGGATTCACTGATTCTCGCACCAAAAAAAAAAAAAAACAAGAAGGAAAACAAAAACAACATTTATTTCTGGGTGTAGTTCTAGGGAACGTCGCTGTCCATGCGTCCCTGCGCCATCCGCGAGGAGGGACGAGGCAGGAGGGAGGGGAGCAGACATTAGATCCACTTCTATAGAGATGTGGGGAATAGATTATTATTTATTTATTTTTTATCAAGTTTCCCAATGAGCAGAGCAATTACAAGGTGTACTCATGATTCAATCATCAGAAGAAAATAGTAGGTTCCTGCAGTTAAAAAAAAAAAAAAGAGAAAGAAAGAGTTGATGAAAAGTTTTAGTGTTTGGCAACAGTGTTTCCCCAAAGAGCCAAATGTGTGCAAGCAAGCAGATCCGGACTGGACCTGTGTCATCATGTAGCACAGTAATTAATGAGCACTTCATTAGTGACCCTGGTCAGTATGCAGATGCACAAGAGAGGAGGGGGATCCTTCAGTTTCTCAGTGCTCGCTGTGCTGTAAGAGCCTGCTTCTCAAAAAGATAACTCTCCCCACTCTCCTCTCTCTTTTTCTTCTTCTTCTTTTTTTTTTTTTTTTTTTTTTTTTTTTACTGCATTTGGAGGCACTAGTGGAAGAAAGCTTCAAGTGGAGGAGGAGGAGGAAGAGGAGGAGGAGGGCGGCTCCATTGTCTGGCCAGTGAAGGGGTGGGGATTGAGGCAGTATGCAGATGTGCTGCTGGCAACGGACATCTGCTCAACCCCCCTGGGCATTGTCACAACAGGCAGGGGGAACTTTTTTTTTTTTTTTTTTTTTAGTGGAGTCTTTATGCAGAGAAAAAGGCCCTTTTGTTAAATGATGTGCCGGCCGTAGCTCGAACCCCTCCACATCTTGGTGTTTTGCACAGTTGAAATGCAACATTTAATCATCTGGAGAGCCTCCCTTCCTGACGTTACAGTACAATTACTCTAAAAGACAGATCAAATGCTGATGATGCAACAGATACAGTACTTTGGGTTTCCTCTTTATTTTCTTTTTCTTTCCTCCTCCTCCTCCCTCAGCTGCTTCAGTCGGCACCACCTGCACGCCACCCGTCTCCTCCTCCTCCTCCTCCCCCTCCTCCTCCTGCCACCTTCAACCCCACTTGGGGGTTGAACTTCCTTTCCTGTCTTTGTGGCCCTGTGAGTGTGTGTGTGTGTGTGTGTGTGTGTGTGTGTGTGTGTGTGTGTGTGTGTGTGTGTGTGTGTGTGTGTGTGTGTGTTTCAGATATGAAAGCTGCCCTCTCGCAGGGAACGCATCAGAGGCAGCATCAACAATATACATGGCAGCTCCTTATCTGGCTGTTTGATTTATCGCCGAGGAGGGAAATGCCAAGAAAATGCAAAGTCTACGCTTCAATATTTATGATCCACACACACACGCACACACACACACACACACACACACACACACACACACACACACACACACACACACACACGCACACACACACATGCACACACACACACACACACACACACACACACACACACACACACACACACACACACACAGCCTCATGCTTGTTGGTTGCTATCCGTGTTCACATGTGTATGTGTGTGTGTGTGTGTGTGTGTGTTTGTATTGGGAATCAGGAGTCTCATTTGCCTCAACAGATATTCCCTGGTGACTGGTGGAGTCTTGTACTGTGATTACGAACATGATTTGTGCTTGTAGAGAGCGCCGTCGTACACGGTTGATCCGCTTGTCGAGCAGGCCTGCGTAGGGACTTATTTGTGTGTCTCTGCTGTATCGCGGCGCGGCGGAAGGCGGAGAGGAAAAGCTAGCGGGAAGGAGATGGGTTGATGGTGTTTATGAAGGCGCAGGTGCCGTCTCTCACTTTGATCCCCGCCCGGCTCTCGTGGTTGTGTTCTCTCTCTCTCTCGCTCTCTCTCTCTCTCTCTGGTCACAGGATGTTTATTGTGTTTGTTGCTGTCCGTGTCCTTGCTATTGACAGGATCGCCTCGTGGAGAGGAAGAGCTCGAAGCACGGCAGCAGAGAAGAGCCGGAGTCGCACCGGCGGCCTGTTTTTGGAAGAGCCCACGCAGGCAAAAGCCATTACAATGAGTTAATGGTATTCTCACAGACTAATATTCCATTTAACGCGGCCATTTGCGACACTGCAGAAATGGCTCCCGTCAACTCTTTTTGAGAATCTCTCGGTAACGGCCGGTGCACTAAAAGTTCCCGAAGGTTTCGGTTTGAGAGGATTTCGCCGTCATGTGACTTCTGCTATGCATTGTGGAGACGAGGTAATGGGTGTGAAATTACACTGTGCCATCTGCAAGGAGCTGGAAATATACAGCCTGATGTCATTCAGAAAGATTGAAAAATCACAGAGCAAGGAGGATTTAGGATTTATAGTGCAGGACGTTTGACGTAAACACTCTTAATCTTCTAACAAGTCATTTATTTATTTATTTATTTTTTGCTTAGTTTTTGTTTCATGATCAAACTTCTGAATGTAAAACTTTGCTCTTTGCCACAAAAGGGCCCAGCCTGAGTCCTAAACCTCAATCCTCAGATTGTATTAAAGACGAAACAAATATGCGGCACACCCTCACAAATCTCACAACCCGTGTGCTTTTTCATCGTTTTTAAGGCGATAAAACGATTGAGGGAGCGGTTGTGTTCCACTCGTTCTCCCGGAAAACTTGCATCTCGTGCTGCCCGCCGATAGTTTTGTCTCGAAGAACAGACATTTTTATTTTTTATTTTTCTTTCTCTTTCAATCTACTGTGTGTTTAGTGTAATTGGCACACTCCGCAGCCTCTTCCTGCACCTGTCTCCCGCTCGTTCGAACATGCTCTGTTGTGTCTCGGACGCCTCGGAGTCGCCGGCTTTTTGTTTGTGGTTGTCAAGGATAGTTTTGGGAGAGTGGATGTTTGAGTGCAGCAGACAGCAGCAGGTGTCTGATGCTGTTCACTGATAGGACCTGTTTGCCCGGCGCGCTTGAAAGACGCCCGACGCTCTGTTGATGTGTTTGTGTGCGTGTGCGTGTGTGTGTGTGTGTGTGTGTGTGTGTGTGTGTGTGTGTGTGTGTGTATGTGTGTGTGTGTGTGTGTGTGTGTGTGTGTGTGGGTGTAGGATGCGCGTTTGTCTGCCGCCACCGATATGATATATACAGTACAGAGAAATAAATACATCCTCAGTTGTCGGGCTTTCAAGTGCAGCCAAGTCATTCCTCATACTCCTGTCGTGTTATTTATTTATTTATTTATTCACCCCCCCCCCCCCCCCCCCCCCCCACCACCACCACCACCGATGGCTTTGTCCTGCCACGTTGGCATCCTACAAGCTTGTTTGTGAGCTTTGCCAATTCCAAATAATGCATTTAACTCTCAGCTCAGCTCGCGTGGAAGCCAGAAAACAAGCAAATTATAGCCCACTGCTGTATTTGAGTGCGTTAATGTTTTTAATTGAGATTATCAAACAAACAACAAAAAAAAAAAAATTAATAAAATACGACAACGCCGAAGCTGCACAGTATCGCCAAATATTACAAATTAAATCCGAAGTGATTAACTGAATAATTTTTCACCGCTAGTTTTTATGATGGAGTGCATTGTTTTTAAGGGCCTCTGCATCATTTCTGAGTCTCTTTGAGAGGAAGTATTTAACAGCTGGAGGTTTACGGCGTCCCAGCTTTGTTCTTAATTTCTCAAGAACTTTAAAAAAAAATTGTTTTTCTCAAATTTGAGTTCAAACTTTCACTTTTGTCAAATGTTATTAAAAGATATGGACACTTTTGATATTGTTCAATTAAATCAGTCTTTATTTGCAGATGGTACTGTCTGTAAATTAACCAAAACATTCTATTTGTGTTCATATTAAGCAACCATAATTTTGAAAAACAGTGAAAGTTTAAAAGTGAGTATTCAGCCTTATGAATTTCAGTATATAAGGAGACCAGTTTCCAAATTAGAAGCACCTTTTTTAAATCACCGATATCCAATATCTTGAAATATTAGTAAATGTTGAGTTTTCCAGATACAAGGGATGATGGAAGCCTGTTTTATTTTTCCTATGAGGACCAAGTCTAAGGTTTTGTCTGAAGTGCATTTATTATTCCAAACGTAAACTTGCTCCAAACAAAGTGAACACCTTCTTGAACATTCTTCTTTTTTTCCTTCAGAATAAAACCCCACTTTTCTCATACACCAGCAATGGACAGGTGCATCTTGAACACGTAGACGTTTTCTCAGTTACTTCTGCATGCATAACATATACAATAAATACTTTTTAAGTATTTAAGAGAAAAACATACACAAGATATCGCAAAAGCTACAATAACAACTATAACGAGTGATGCTTGAATAATACTATAAATGTGAGTAAGGTACTGCAGTTTCTGAGTTTCAAGATAAAACTGGGCATGTCAGTATGTCTTTTTTAGCTTCCGCATATTTTCCCAATAATATGACAATACTGATTACAGGGAACAAAAGGGACTATTCATCAGAGACTGTATTTTTAGATAGAATACAATAGTTGTTATCGGTTCATAATTAATGAGTTTGCTGGAGATTTCCAACTCACGTTATACTAAGTGTGTTACAGTATGTTGTGGGTGCATAAAAGAGCATTTCTCTAAATTATTAACTCATTATATGATCGTATTAATGCTCTTGGCAGCAGTAGAGGAAGAGTGGAGGATGTTTACTGTTCCCCATATTTATGATCATGGGAGTTTGCTCACTCCACTTGTCTAATAGCCTCCCACCTGGTGTAAACCATCGCACTGTGGATTCCCACTTAATGACTGGCTCATTTTCCTCCGTAAAAAAGTCCTAATTGCTCTCAACTGCGTTACGCCAGAGATGGAGGGAGTGAGGAGGCGAGGGGGGGGGGGGGTGGATGAAGGGGCCAGAGTTTGGAGATGTGAGAGGGATGTAATGCACCATCTTTTTCCAGCATGGAAACGTGTGTGTGCGTTTGCCAGCGGGGGTGGGGGTGGGGGGGGGGGGGGGGGGGGGGTGGGTGGTTGATCTCCTCCCACTTACCTTCCTGTCTTGACTTGGCATTGCCGTAGCTTTAAACACCTGCCATTAACTTTCATGGAAACCACAGAGGATTAGTGGATGAATGGGAGCACCCTCTTCCAAGTATATGTGCATGTACATGTGTGCTTGTGTTTGGTGCCTGTGTGTCACTTCTTTTTTTTATTTTTTTTTATTTGGGGAGGAACTAGCAGAGACAAAGCACCATCTGCACACAGCAGGCTGTCCCGACTGCCTGCTTCACTCGCTGGGGCAGAGAAGAAGCCTTTCTGCGAGCATTGTTATGAAACCGATTCTGTTGCTGCTGCTGTTGCTGCTCCACTTGGTTGTTAATGCTGACACCTAATAATGTCCTCCTGAGTGACTGTGCTGTGCCGGAGCCAAAGAGAAAGACAGGGACTAATGAAGTGAGGCAGGAACTGAAGAAGAGGGAACGACGGGTCGAGGCTGGAAAAGGGGAGATACTATCTTGTTTCCGAGCTGCTGAAGATGATTAAACACGCGTACACACAGGCTGAAAGTAGAGACACTTGTATTGTGTTTTATTTCCTCTTTTTTTTTTATTTGTTCCTCTCTTCCTTCTTACTCCGAGCATCTCAGGAGGGAGGCGGCACGAGCGGGAGAAGGGATTTCATTGTGTCTCCGCAGAGACTCTCTTCCAGTCCAGCTGACATAGACTTGTGTCAGGAGGATCCATCCTGCTGATGTTAGGCAGGCTGTAAACTGAAAGAGATGTCTAAAATGCTGAAGTGGGCCCCGGCCGGTGGAGAGATGGCTCCGTTTGTTTGCCATTCTGCTGAGCACCACTTCACAGAGAAAACTTTTCTGGCCAATTTTGCTGACAGAGAGAAAGGGGATAACAAAAAAAAAGAGAGAGAGAGAGAGAGAGATGGAGTCGGGGTTTTTTAGGAGTCACTCAAAGCTTTGACTATTGTGAGTCTGTGACATTGACATTTGGACACGGAGAGGAAACGGTTAAGAGCGTACTTTTTGTTTTTTGCCATGTTTTACCACACAAACTGTTTTGCCGCCGCTCACAATCGTCAGAGACAGCAATCACTGAACCCTCCAACCAACACGCATATGCATGATAAGTCCGCTTTTCTTCTCTGCCCTCTGAGCGCTGTTTTTTGTTTTTTTTTCTTCTTCTACCCAGAGACCTGTCGTGTTATGTTTGATTGGCCCTGACATTTGAAAAGGTCCTTGAATTAAAAAAAAAAAAAAAAAAAAAAAGTTGTTTATGACAACTGGAGAACTCTCCTTGCAGCAGAATAAAAATGGCATTTTGAAAGGAGCACGGCTACTGCATATTTAAATGCTAATGGCTCTGTGAATGTGCGGGCTAATAGGATGTTTCAATCTGGAGTAGCGCAGTACGTACACTTTCAGTATGCATGCGCACCGTCTGAGTGCAGCTTGTAATAGTGGCAGAAGGTGCATCAGGTCGTTTTATTAACTGATTATGTTGAGTCTGATGTTTTTCTTTTTTTTTTTAACTTTATAAAGGATCACTTCCTCGACGGTAGCGTGGAGATTATCTCAAAAGAAAAGGCTTATACACAAGAAAGAAAAACCCTCAGGGAAGTCTGTTTTTGGAGAATCAGGCATCTGTGGTGTGTTATCATAATGGTTATGATGCAGATAAAGTGTAACAGCTTGTTTTACAAGCTTGCTGTTGCTCTGTGGCATAGTAGGGCCCCGAGTCCTAAAACAGGGTCCCAAGTGATCCTTCCTGGGCAGGCTTGAAGTGAGACATCAGGTTCTTGTTTTGTAAGCAGTTGTCAAAACACAAATGGCACGGATCCCGCTTGACTTTGACCTTTTCTTTTTGTAATCCTGCTTTCTGCCGAGGTTTTAAATGGACCAGATCACTACCGCCATGACTGGTATATCATGGAATTTCTTATCTGATTGATTCCTATTGACTTGGGGGTTCACGGGTATGGAAACGGGCACATGTCGGATGACTTGACTGATACTTAATTCTTAATATTTCACCACTGATCGTCCAGTGATCCCGACTACTGAGACGTTAATATCCTGGGCGAACCTCAGTCAATTAAGACGGACTATTCAAAAGTGATTTAGGTGTGATTGACAATGGATATCTGTCTCTTCGTGATGGACTGATGAATAGAGGAAACTTTTGCTCTTAGGACCTTGGTCTTTTACCAAGTATCACGCCGAGCCACATCGCTTTTGTCAGTGTACCAACAGTTTAATGATATCGAGAAGAAAAGTCACGGATTGCAGAAAGACCCGTCGACAAGAAGCATTGAAATATCCCTCAGAAAGACATAAGTGCTTCTAATTTATATTTGTTTTCGTGCTACAGAAAATGAATTTTTGTGCCGATCTAAAAAAAAACAAAAACAAAAGAGAAAAACCTCCTACCTGGTCTGATGACCATGCCTGATGTGACTCACCGTTACCACCTGGTCACGGTACAAAGAATAAAAAAGCAACAAAAATGTATGCATGACATGTTTTTCTTTAGACACTCTGGATTAATCTTATCTCAGTGTGTTGCTTTTTTCTAAACTAGTCTATTTGGAAAGTTGCCCGAGCTGACAGTCACAGTTTGTCTTCAAAGTCCTTTTCTTCAGTAAACTGTAAAGAATTGAACTGGACTGGAAAGTCTTTCTGGATTAACTTTGCTCTTTACTTGTTGGGAGTGAATTGTCTGTTAAATTTAAAAAAAAAAATTTAAAATCTGGGTTGATTAGACCTTCAGAGGAAATGGGACAATTTTTATTTTAGATTTTTCATTGCTGTACAGGTTGATTCAGATCACAACTATCCACACACTACAGTTTCATGCATCGGACCACCTCTTTGCTTTGGCAGGAGTCCAAAAAAAAAGGGAAAAATCTGGCTGCCGTCCATGAAACCATTTGACTCTTGAGCCACACTGTTAAACGAGAGCCTCCACTTCTATTTGATTCAAATGAGCAGTGGACATCAGGATGGTCCTTGCTGCAAAGCATCACTGATAGTACACACACACACACACACACACACACACACACACACACACACACACACACACACACACACACACACACACACACACACACACACACACACACACGTGAGCGCTTATGCAATGTCACACAAAAGTAGCCGTCTACTTGTTGCTGTGGAGAGAGCTAAACAGGGAAATCTGTCATCCAGTGTCTCATCACTCATCCGTGGTGAAAAGTGGCATATTATCTCCTCGTCGCTAGCAGTTATGGGAGTGTTGACAAAGTGAGTGGCGGAGCCGAAGCGGCGGAGTTTTATCACCTCAGCTATCTCCCATTATGAATATGGATATTACCAATGTTTGGCGAGCCTCGGGCTAATTCTTTGATTCTCGGCTGCTGAGGAGCTCAGTGGGACGGCTGGCTTTTCAACTCGTCAGCTTGTTCGCACAAAAGACGTGTTTGATTTCCACCCCGTATGGAGATGTTTGATTCCTGGTCCTGAACAAAAAGGATTTACTGTGGGTTAATGTTTCACTAAGCCCGAGAGGAGCCACACACTCTCTTTAGTCCCTCCCACTCAGCCCTCGGTGAATACTGCCCCCAGGGAGTCTGTGTGAGGTTGGGAATAGGTGTCGCCGGGGTTTTAAGGAAGCCTCATCAAAAGCTATTTCAAGGCATTGTACATGTTTGCGTGGTGTTTTTTTTTTTTTTTTTTTCTTCCAGAATCTTTTCATTCACGATGCTTTATACTGGAGCAGAGACTAAACTGTTTAAAAAAAAAAAAAAAAAAAGATTTTAAAGAGGATTTTTGTTCCTCGAATGGAAGCGCATGCTACTTTATTTATCTTGCCTCTAACATCTTTTCAGCTGGTGAACATTTTTCCAATAATTAAGTTTTGTGCCATCAGGAAGCGACGGTGGGGGGAGTGCGTTAACACAATACCCGAGCTCCAGCTTATTGCCGTGTCAGGGATTTTGCTGATGTACAAGGGTTGTGTTTTACCTTCAGCTGTAATGAAGTCGCTGCTTTAAAAAAAAAAAAAAAAGAAGCAGACTAGCTGCATTTAAATAAGGTGATATGCTGCTATAGACTTCATATCCCTGCAAAGTACAGTGTGATTTCTAGGCAGTAGCCATTTTACCCAGGTAGTTATAATGTCACATGATTCCTACATTGTCACACACACACACACTCCCCTTCACACATACTGGCAATTTAGAGCGACTAGTTGACTTAAAAAAACATGTTTTTGAAGCCCAGAACTCTTGCGACTTTTAATGTTGAAGCGTTTGAATTTATTTACAGCATGTTTTTACTCTTCTTTCCCCACATGAGTCTTTTTCTTTGACGGCACACAGCGAACTGAAAACGATGGTAAAAACCTGAATGAAAGCTGTATGTCTTCGGCTCTTTTGTTCCCCGGGGAAAGTTTCAACGATAGAAATCTTTCAAATAGTATTTTGTTCCACTTTTCACCCACTTGTCCGTGTCTTTCCTCCCTTGGCTAAACCTCATCCTTGACCTTTCTCTTCTTTCAGTTTTTTTTTTCTTTCCCTCTGCTGCTAAGCTCTCTTTCCCTTATTTTCCTCTGAATATCAGTCATTCCTCCTAATCCGTCTGTGCCCTTGTCTTATCTGGGTTTGTTTTTCTTCAGTTTCATCTCTTTTTGCTCTTGCTCACAGGTGGCTGAGGGGTGTTCTGGCTCTCCTTCGCTGGCTGTCTGTGTTTCTTCTCTTTGGTATCTATTGAATACCAGCTGCTGTCCTTGGAAGGGGAAACATGCCAGTGTAATGAACCTGACTGATACGCTCGTGCATATACATAAAAAGCATGCAAACACTGGCATACTTGCACAAAGACTCAGGCGGAAAATAGTACACATGGATGCGGTGATAAATTGGCCTTATTATCAGCAAGCTATTATTCCAACAAGGGGGCTTGAAAAGAGACCACCACAAGCGTGGTGCTTCATCAGAGGGGAGATGAATGGAGAGACAAAACCCCGCCGTCATTGAAAAGAGGTCTTTTCAGGTTGATGCGGACACAAAATGTTCGGTGCAGTTCGTTGGTCATAGCAGGAATGACAAAGCTTCGCAAATGGACACTGCATCGTCAGTACGGTCGCTTCCTCTGTGTGTTTCTCTCCCCATGTTCAAGCCTCTCATGCTGGGCAGAATTTCTCAACGCACCCCCCCCCCCCCTCCTCCTCCTCCTCCTCCTCCTCCTCCTCCTCGTTGGAGGCAAGATGCAGTCAGACACCCACCTTGGCCTCAGTTCCCAGCCGACACGTCTGTGTTTTTGGGCGTCCGTCTGCATACGTGTGTCTACGCGTGCGTGTGTGTGAGTGTGTGTGTGTGTGTGTGTGTGTGTGTGTGTGTGTGTGTGTGTGTGTGTGTGTGTGTGTGTGTGTGTGTGTGTGTGTGTGTGTGTGTGTGTGTGTGTGTGTGTGTGTGTGAGTGTGGGCTGCGGCGTTCGGCGGCGTTCTCACAGTCCAGCTGAGACTGACAGATGGAATCATTTCACACACAGACAGAAAGGCAGGATACAGGAAACCAGGGTGTGTTTAATAGTCCTGGTGCTGCTGTGGTTGGTATTAATCTAGGTCAGTGGCGTTTAGCTCACGGCGAGCTGGCCTTTGGGGCGAGCTCGGCCTTTCCTTAACCCCATTTACACCCCACGTACTTCACTCATTTGGAGTTTGGTTGTCGTGTGTGTAGTTTTTTTTTTTTTGTCTTGAAAAATGTAACTCGATGCTTTTAGCGTCGGACAATGTTACGACTGTACCTGGTTCGAAGGCCCTTTGTAATCAGAGCAGAGTGGCTTCTCCCAGCAGCCCAGATGGTTCACACCATTAAAGCCCCTGGACCTTGATAAGACACTAAAGTATGCGGCTGGCTGCTTAGTAAGCTAAAAGGTTTCATTTTGATCATTGTAAATGTGCATGTGTTTCTGTCTACGTGTGTGTGTGCGAGAGAGAAAATGTCCTACCTGGTGAACAGAACTCATCACACTCACAATGCCTGCAGGCTGTTTAAGCTGAGGATATTGAACCTAGATTTTCCAAACCAGACTGGAAATTATGCCATAAAATCATAACTTATGATTTGATTTATTTTACACTGTGTTTTATTGAATTATTGACACAAGATTCCCCTTTAAAAAAAAACAACATGTTTTCAATGTTAGTATTTGAAATGCCACCAAGAGTTCTCAAAGATTAATAATAAATACAGATTTAATGTTTGAGTTTTTTTCAATTTCTATTGAGTGTGATCAATTCGGATAAAGGAAAAATAAAAGTGTCCAGAATTGTGTTTTTGGAGATTCGTCTTATCTTAAAATAATCCCTTCAAATCAACGCTGAAGAAAAAATAGAATCACACCATGCCATATTTTTGTCATGTTTCTTTCTCTTTATAAATATATAAATTCAATCGTTTTTTTGGTGGTAAATTCTATATTTTAAACTTTGGAAGAAATAAAGATTCAGACCAACATGCATGGTATGTGCTCCTCTAACATTAATTGACGTACTGAAGACTCAGTTGGATGTCTGGTGGCGGCTTTTCATTGCATAGGATTATTTATGTACATGTCAATAGCCTGTTCTTTTTCTCACCTGGCTAATCTGCAACGTCTTGGCTTTCTACTGCGTTTTAAGGTGGTTTTATACAGTTCTCCGGAATGTCTGAATATCAGTTATCACTTTATTTGTGTCGTCACTTGGCCTGTGGATTGTGACCTAGAAATTGTGAAATTTGACATCCTCACCTTGTTCTGTGTATAAACAGCAATAGCTTTGTTTTATGCTTTTATGCCGACAATAACCTACAAATAAATGAGCTTATCTTGATGAGCTTGTGTGAGCCGCCCATATTTAAGGCCCCATTTACACGGCAATGTTTTCAAAAACAAAAAACTTTTGTTGTGTTTTGGGGGTCGGTGGTCAGAGTCACTGAAAACGCAACTTTTTGAAAAGTGCTTCCGGGGGGGAACTTTTCAAAAAGGCTCCAACTTTGTGATAACGGGCGAAAATGCAACTTTTCGAAAACACTGCACATGCACTCCACAGCCATAGTAAATAGGTCTGCCTATGCAATGAATGAATGCTGCGTGCGCTCGTCACTCTACAATTCAGCAGCACTTCTCTAATAAAGTGGTAACTACACCATCCAGATCATGGTGTGATGAGGATGTTTATTTTCTTACAATCAGTCGATACTGAGTGAGCTAAAACAATGAAAAAAGACAGATTAATGATGCTTCAATGGTTAAAGCATGCTCTTCTCAAATGACGGCTTTCGGCTTTTCTGTCGTTTCTGTGCAAACGGTACATCATTTTCCAAACGCTGCTGTCTTATTTTGAAACTTTTCTGAAATGAAAATGCAAAGACAATGCGTTTTCACTTGGAACGTGGTCATGTAAGCGGGGCCTAGCAGGTCTAATCTAAAGCACCAGAAGAAGAGTGGTGCCCTGGGACTGCAGGTCGGGGGTCAGTGGCAATCTGATAAGTTGAAACTTAACTTCCTGTTACAAGAACAGAAACTAGTGATGCCATCGGTTTACTGCAGAAAATCTTATCTTCATCAGGAACGAAGAGGAATCAAGCAGGAGATCCACAATAAAACAGAATAAACAAACATTGGGTCTTTAGAGGGCCGCGAGCAAGCGTCATAGTAAGACAAGGCAACTTCATTTGTTTCATTTCATTTCAGCAGCAAAGTATTTCAAGGCACTTCACAGTAACAAACAATAAACATGAGAGTTAAACTACATTTCTGACATCAGGTTTGTCAAAGTTATTGTAATAAATCTTGAGGAAAAAATGCATGCACATTTAATGCACTTGGTAATCTTGCTAAGATCAACCAGAAATCTGAATTCCTCCTTCCCACAGTGAATCTCTTTGTTGCTAAAAAGCCTTTTGCTTCCAAAGCTGCACAATTTCTGCAAACTTTAGCATGTATGTTTCCATGAATTCTCCCTCGCGGAATAAATTCAATGCTAATTTAGTTTTGCCTGCACAAAAGGTGGCCCCAGCTTCCACTGCTGCATCTCGCCACAATCGATGGATCTGCTCTAGGTCTCGGTGTTTTATTTTGTTCTTGAAACAATGCAAATCCACTATGGACAGATTGGAAATAGATTTTTCTTTTCCTGAAAAGTTTTAGTCAGCGGCACCGAACTGGATCAATCAGTGGGGACGGATGCATGCATTAATGTCACGCCGTTGTTTTGTTTTAGCCGATCTTCATTATGAAACTAAAAAGAATTCAAACGCCACTTCATTTAATTGCAGAAATGACAGTTGTCCCTCGATCTCGCAATTAGTGAATGAATCCAGTTTTAAATCTATTCTGCTGTGCAAAACTAATTTTTTTTGGGGGGGGTGAAATGTGTTTACACGGCAAAGGTCAGATATGATTTTACAAGAGCTTGATGAATTAGAAGTGCTTAATATGAATAACGGGGTTCACGAAAGCCTCTGTAATGAGGATTACATTTCTGTATTATGGCTCACTTCCCCGAGAAATGAGAAATGGTAAATCAAAGCTCACTCCAAATGTGATCATTTGCACTCACATCGTGAACTCATCTCTACAGTTAATTTGCAGTTTAATTGCTTTTGCAGTTGTTGCATATGCATCAGGTGCTCAGTACTTAATTGGTAGAAAAAGACAGATCATCAAGTTCAACAGTTAAAAGTGATCCGGCCAACCTCAACACGCAAAAAATGTGCGAGTGTGTATAATTAGACTGAAAACTACTCCGTTTTTGAAGCGAGACATTACAAATATGTCTTACGTTCAGGACTCGATTTCCCCAGTAAAACTGTGGTCTGATGGAACAGAAGATATCTGTATATGTCATCCTTTACCGACCCTCTTTTTTTCTTTTTCTTTTTTTGCCGTTCAGACCCAGAAGCAGTTGTTTTTAAGAGTCTCTCCTCGTTAGTCATGCTGGGTGTCTGACAATCCTAACTTTACTTCTGAAATGGGACTTTGGCATCTTCATTCTTCAATCAGCCTTTGGTTAAACGAGCTTTAAAGACGCTGGCTATGTTCCAACAGGCTTTAAAATTTTTTCATTATTTTTTTTTTTTTGTGGAAGCAAGGATTTAAAGGGCCGTCTCCCTGATGCATAATTATTCTATAGCCCTACAGAAGAATTGCACTTTTGCTTCTGTCGCTCATTTTAGCCCTTTCTTCTGAGTTTCTATCATGCGGCAGCGAAGTGGGTTCACTCAGGAGAGGTGGAAGATCTCAGCAAAGCATAGGGTTTGTTTGATTTATTTATTTTATTAAATGGAGCTACATTGGTTAGACTTGTCCTAAATGATGATCTATTTCTGCACTGGCTTTGTTTTTAATGAGCTTCGGGCTTTGAAACAGAAAAGTGCTAAAGAGCTGAGAAAGACAAGGTGAGACAGTGAAGGCTTCTGATCTGAGCTTCACGCGGCGTGTATCGATGTTCTTTAATCTGTCGGCAAAAGTCAGTATATACATGAGCTCCAGCTACCGTACATGTGTGTACATACGGTATGTGTGAGAGAAGTGCATCGTGTGCAATGTGTGTGGTGGTTCCGCCATCTTTTCTGGAGACTTTCTTTTCTGATTAACATGGATGGCTTGGCAAGGTTTTTGTTCTCTTCTCTAACAATAGGAACATGAAATTCATTATGACAACTATTAGTCAAGACTGCAGCTCAGCCATATTTCATAATTGATACATGGTGTGTGTGTGTGTGTGTGGCGTGTGTGCATGCGTGCGTGTGTGTGTGTTTACATTCACTGCCATCATAAGAAGTGTAAAACAAGCTCAGCACACTCCTTTTTGTTCAGATCTGATTGATCAGGGGGAAAACCCAGCTCTCACTTACGCACACGTAACCACGGTTACCAAAGATTACCATAAATATACAGTATGTGTTCTTTATATAAATCACATATAGGATCACTTTCTGAACAGATCGTAGCCACAAGGCAGATTTAATGAGCTTTTTTTGTTGTTGGGTTTTTCTATTGCTTGTGTGTGCGGACATTTAGTCTATTAAACATTAGTGAAACACCCACCCTAAAATCCACTATTAGTGGTTCATTTAATGGTATACTTATTACAAAAGTACACAACATATACCCACCGAGCCATGTGCTTAAGGCTTGTTCTTTAAACAACTTTCAATAAGATAATTTAATTGAGTAATATGTCACTGTCATCATTCTATTGTTAGTCTGGAAGAAATAATAAGAAATGTTAACGTTACCAAGTATAGTTTCCTGACAAGGTTTAAACTACTTGTTCTGTTTCTGATCTCAGTTTGAGTGGAGAAATAAACAGTTTTTGGACCCAGTGTGGTTAATATTGATGACGCTGCAATGTTATCATTAAAATTGTCTGTAAAATTTCAAAAGTTGTGTCAAAATTTGATAGAAAATTAGAGGAATTTCAGAGGTAATCTCTCAGTTTTTACATCTTTCTATAGATATTACATCTTTCTATAGATATGCCTGATGATATTACATCAGGCTATAGCTTAAGGCCCAGTTTCCACATGAAAAGTTAAAACTTTCGTTGCAATTTGGTTATCCGTCTACATGACACCGGTGCTCTGACCCGCTGAAAACGCAACTTTTTGAAAATGTCATTGTGTTAAAGGGGCCCAAGGGTTCACAGAACAGAGAAAAATAACGATAATGGCTAAATCTGACCACCAAATTCCACGACAACGATTATTCAAATAACTTTAATTTGATATGTCTATACATTGATAGAATCTCCTTTTGATGACAAACTGCCCTTCGGGTTATTTAAAATTCACCACCAGGGAGTTTCATCTCAAGCGTCGGTCCCAGGGTGACCTTGACGAGAAGCGGGTCCGAATCTCGCACAGCGTTTGATCTGTCGTCCAGCTCCCAGCGACGTCCCTCACAGGACAGGTCTGAGGTCAACGTCGTCATGCTGAATGTCAACCGTAAAGTGGAACGGACAGATTTATTACCACAATGAAAGCCTCCTGGACAGAGCCTTTTTGCCTGCCGGCTTTAAGTACCCGACGGTTTTGGTGGGATTGCTTTTGTGTATGCGCGCTTTAACATGCATGTGAGCTCTGTCGGTTAATACCAGCAAATTTAGTTTTACTATCCAAGCCTGTCAAGTAAATGACAAAAATGCACGAGTATCATATTTACAGACTTTGTTTGCAATGCTTTTTATTTTTAATTCCATCATTGGACACGTGCCGTTCAAAAAAAAAAGAAGAACAGATTATGCCAATTACGACCGTGGAGATTTTATTCCAGACTTTCTTTTAGTTCATTAGATATGAGGAGCTGCAGAGAGGAAGAATGCGGGCCAAGCCGAGAGCTCGAATTGGTTTGGCTAACAGGCTACCGTGCACAATAATGTCACCATTATGCGTTTCCTGGGTGACTTAAACGAATAGGCATTATTACAAAATTGTGCATTAGCCCAAGTCAGCAGTTAGTAGTGCTGCAGTCTCATTTCATTTAGAGCTGAGAGGAGGAAAAGATGTGTGTGTGTGTGTGTGTGTGTGTGTGTGTGGGGGGGGGGGGGGGGGGGGGGGGGGGGTGAGAGGAAGAAGGGGGAGAGAGAGGGAAGATGAGAAAATGGTTCAGTGAAAAGAGGCAATGTAAAGGAGAAATGGGGAATGAAAAGGACGCTGTCTGCCAGAGGCTGACAGAACATGCAGAAGGAGGTAAAAAAGGAAACACGCTGGGGCCCGGATAGACTGACAGACTTTGGGGTATTGGGATGATGATGGAAAGGTAGAAAGAGGAGGGCTGTAATTGTCAGTAACTGGCGTATTTAGACAGAGAGGAAGAAGGGGGTCGGCAGGGAGGAGGAAGGTGTAAATCAGCCGCCTGAGTGACAGCTTTACGTGCCCCTCAGAGCCCCAACTATCCGATTAATGAGAGGAGAGAAACCTCAACCACCCTCCCCTCCCTGCTTCTTCTCTTTCTGCTACCTTGCACTTTCAGGGGGCATAAATCATAGACTCTTAAGCAGTCACTTTAGGTAGCTGCTTCACAATTCTTCCTCAAAATGTTGACTGTAGGGTATCCCCGTCCACTGGCACACGCTGCATTAATGAGATTTAAAGGGGGCTAGTATGCGGAGAAGGCTCTTTACTAGTCTTGGAGTATAAACCACATTTTCTCTGGTTGGTAGGAGATGACAGAATGCGCTTATCTGCTCTTTGGATAGAATGAATACCACTTGTGTGTGTTTTCTCAAAACGCACCATTTATCTTTGCCTAAAAACTGAAATCACCACTTCCTTGGTTATGTAAAAGCACTCACCTATCAGTACCTAGAAGGCTGGTTTGTTGGGACACTTTGTATTAAACACACTTCAGTATGAGGTGCAAGTATCTTTGAAAGAAACGGAAAGCTGGAAGTCAGTGCAATTGAACCTTTTGATTGTTTCAACCCGTCTTAATGCAAGTTTTTGGAAAATTCAACAGAGAAATTAGTGACGAGGAGCATCCCCAGGTGGCTCACAATCTGTGTAGACTTTGGAGACAAAAAGTATTTGGAGAGTTTGAGGAGTGATTTCATTCAGTAGACAACAGCACGAGCTCTGCGTTCCCCTCCGAAGCGAAACTGTCTGGTACTCACAGTTTATTAGTCTAACTGGAGCCTGACGTCCCGACGGTGCTCGGAGTCACTGAAAACGCAACTTTTTCCAAGGTGCAACTTTTTTCAAAATGCTCCTCCTCTGTGGAAACGGGGGGGAATGCAACTTCTTCTGCAGATGCGCGAGTAGATAAGGACAATAACAACAATGGCGGCCCCCAGAGTGCCATGACCCTCAGTCCGTATTCTCCTGGGACTTGGTGGTTTTACAGCTTCATCGACCGTCTTTACAAATGTCTGTATACTCTGCATTTTTTTGCCTATTGTTTTTCTGCACGCATGGTGGGTGTATGTGTGTGTTTGTGGTTTCATAACAAAAACAACCAACGGCGCCAACCCGTGGCCCTACATTACAACTCCATCGTTTTCAGCCTTACTGCCGTTTTTAGCGGACATCGTAAACAGACATAGGCAGACGCAAAACGTTTCTGAAACAAAATCGTAAAAAACAAAGCCTTTTCACTTGAAACGATGTGCAAACAGGGTCTGTATTTCGCTTATTTCATACTGGAGGGGATTTTCATATATTTTTTTCTTTCTGCTAATCATTTGAGCGGTGCAACGAAAGTAAATCTCCTGAGGCGATTGATAAAAGAGGGCTCTCTGATTGATTTATCTGATGTTATGCCAAACAAGACACCTATGATGAAAAATTAGATGCAGTGCTCTTGTACTACTTAGCGTTAGTTTGTGCACTTTAGATCTATAAATTATTCAGGGTCCTCTGTCCTATTTGATTGTTGTCTTATGAAGATGGACGTATTAAACACAGTATTAGGCATGTGTGTGGCATTAATTCATGATAGAAATGTAATAATATTCTAAATGTCAAACTTCTGTCCTGCAGGTGACAAATAGATATATTTCAAAATTGTGAAGTAACAAAAAAAATTGAATAAAAGCAAATAGAGTTTTGTGTTACAGTCAAGTGAAAAAAAAAATCAAGCTTAAAGCATTTCTCTAAAGATCACCAGGTTTCACTGCCGCTTGTGTGAGTCTGTTCTTTCAGACTCTTTGCAGCTCTGTTAACTTTTTCTTTTTTTTTTCTTTTTTTTGTGGCTGGGCTGCTTGTTGTCAAGTTCACGTAGTTAAACTAGTTCACCGAGGTCAGGGTCTGGCAGCTCGGCACATGATCTCTGGAAAGAAAGGAGCAAGAGTGAAAGACCTCAGCAGATATTTCAAGTGAACACATGCAGTGATGGAACTGGACTTTATTCGTACTTCATCCTTTGCCTTTTCACCTTGAGCCAAACCCACAGGTTTCTTAATCTGGAGCGCCTCTGGGAGATCTTTAAAAAAAAAAAACTATGACTTTTTTTTTTTTCCTCCTTCCCACAATGTTTCTGGTGCGTTTTCAAAAACTCTAAACAAACTCTCTGAAGTCGCCTTTTTATGCACTTTCCCTCGCAAAAGGCTCGTAAAGAATGAGCGCAGCTTGAGAAGGCTGCAGCATAAAGAAAGTTTTGTTACAGTAACTCTTTCTGCTCGTGAAATTTTCTTGACGCTGGAGAAGCGCATTGTGAAATAAATAAAAAAAAGAAACGCTCGGAGTGACGCAAGAGCTGCAACAATGCAACGTAACTCCTGGAAAGGAGCTTGGGAGTTGTTGTGCAGCATCTCGATAAAGGTTTTTTTTTTTTTAACTCCTGTTTGTGTAAAAAGCTGCCCACCACAAACGTACACCACATCTGCCACATTTCACAGCTGTTAAAAAGCTCTCAACTCTGAACAACCCTCGACTCTGTGCCCGTTAAAGTACGCGAAGAGAGCTCTCCTTGAGGTTCATCCCGTTAGTGGCAGTGAAATTTATTTGGCAAAATGAACAACTAAGTGAAAGCTTTACGCGGCGGGCTTCACACTTCAGCGGCCCGAGCGCGCGTCGAGTGTAAACTGTTTGACTTTCGTGAAGGTTTAAAAGACTTCATTAAGCCTTATTGTACTGATAATGGTAATGAATGTGGATTTTTTTTTTTTTTAATCAGCTGGACAGAAAATTAATGGACATCCGTTAATCAAAGTCTCAGATTTGATCTTTGTTCATGATTTTTGATGGTCGTTTTGGTTGTGTACGTCTTGTCAATCTCAGCTTTTAGAAGGTGCAAACCTGCATTTCTCCTCATTTTTTTAACATATACTGTAAAAAGGCATTAACCTATTTATTGAATAATCTTTTCAAGGCTTTAAATGTTTTTAAATGAGGTTTCTGCTTAGTCTATAAGGTACAAGCTCACCCTCAGGGATTCACACATATAAGATCATTTATTTTTAAAGGGGACATTGAAAATCTGCTAAACATACAGATCCAAAGTACTTTTCTGGAACATAACGTGTGTTACTCGCGCTGCACAGTGCGGGTTTATCAATAAATACAAAATATAGGCCATTGTGGTACGCTGCATGTTGCAGTAACCGCGGGGAGTCTCATATTGCATGAAATGTAACCAAATGGGAGTTATAATCACATTCAACATAGACGTTACATTCACTGGAGTGTACCAAATGTCAAAAACCATATGGAAGCTCAAAAAAGTCTGAATTTCATGTGTTATAATGCATTTTTTTTCACAGCCTGCTAAGTCAAAATCCTGTTCTGTGATGGACAAAAAAAAAAAAAAAGGGATTACCAAGAATATTGTGAGGTTTGCATCACTCGTCAGATCGAGCAGCGGTAACTTCGGTCTCGATGTAGCTCGGTAACATTTGCAGACTTGTCAGGGAACCTGTGAAACATGACTACCCAACCACAACTAACCCTGCACGTGTGTGTGTGTGTGTGTGTGTGTGCGTGTGTGTGTGTGTACCAGACAGTCCCAGGAGTTGTGTATTTCTGCCGTTTGCATGCTTACGCATCGACCGCGTGTAGAGCTTCCTCTTCCTCTCCTCCAGCTCTGAGCACGTATTTTCTTTCAGGTCAATCCCCTTATTGTTAAGTTACATAACAGCACTTAGTCAAGTACGGATCCAGCGGTGACGGTGCTGAGGGCCGCACGATAACTGTACTTCCTCTCTGGCACTCCTCTGACTGAGATCTCTGCTCAAAGTTGTTGACATTTCAACCCGCTTAGTGGAGTCGTCTTCTTTCTTCTTTTTTTTCCCCTTCTTTCGTGTGGATTGCCTTCTTACATATTTCTGGAATTGATATATGGAAATGAGGTCATGTGTACTACAGCTTTAAATTATTTTTTGGAAAAAAAAAAAAAAAACCCTGCTGAGCTGGCTTTTTTTTCTAAAATTGCAAATCTTTTTCCATTCTGACGCATATATATGACCTATCTCGTTTGAAATCCTGATTTAGAGATAGTGGGTATTTTTAGGGTATTTTAGGGATCTGCTCTACTCTTTGTCACACATGAGTAGGATCTCAAAAAAGTACTTAATTGTCCTTCTTCTTATCAGAAACTGTGATACATTATTTGAAATGCTTTGATGGGAATCAAAGCTCGATGATTTGAATTTAAATTAAATGGAGGTGGTTGACGTTTCATTGCTGTAATAAGGTCAATATCTTAACTGTAGCATCAATAACATCATCATATCATCAAGCTCTTTTACAGTGAAAGGACATTTTATTGTCCTTTCAGCCAGCGACAGCCAATAGTTGAAAGTCTCTATGCTCCATATCTATTTAAACACTAGTTCACTCATTACACGTTATCTGCATATTCAATAAAAAAAAAAAATGAAGTGGTTAGCACTGTAGTCTCACCCTGACAAAGTGACCTGGTTCAAGTCTGTGTCTTGGGGCGTCTTTTTGGGTGGAGGGTCCCGAAACATGCATTTGTTGCTAATTGATGATTCTCGAGTTGTGATGAATAGAAGCTGGACGGATGAAGTCATAGACAGAAAGTGTATATGACAAATTAATGTCACTTTTTAGTGTAATCTTGATCAATGTATCATATTTAACAGCTTCTTCTCAAAGTACTGAGGCACACAAGGGTCAACACTGGTGTGGTACGTTAAAAAGTACACAAAAGCCTTGCTTCAGCATGAGATAATGAGATATTCTTCTGCTGTACGACAGAGTGCAGGATCCCCTTAGTGGCCCATAGAACAGGCCACTGAGGCTTTGCCTGCTCTGAGACGGTCACAAAATTAGATCTACACGTATTTGAAGAAACCCATAATCTGGAATCTAGAATACCGCTGCAGGATAGTAGAAGAAACATGTTATATTCATGCACTGAGTATTGCAATATTGATGTGATTTTGCGATGACAGGGATTTTGATCCTGCCTTTACTTTGATTGAGAACTGTCAAAGGTGATGTCTGCAGTTTGCCCCAGCAGTTTGTTGACTTTGCTGTATTTTGTATGATACATCAATGATGCATTTGTGATAAGTTGTAAAGTCCCTAATCTAGAACAGCGCTTAGAAACCCAATTTTTTATTTATTTATTTTTTCTGTTGAAGGCTTCTGCTTTTGTATTTTCGAGTGTGTGGGTACGTCCACCAGAGTTTGGCTTCGTCGTAATGTCTTAACCAATCATTGATCAAAGAGGGTCGTCCGCAGCCTTTTGTAGAAGCTATCTTAGAGGCTCCAGGAGGAAAAAAAAAAAAAAAATGGTTTTGAACCACTGCCGTGCAACGAATCCAATTTACACCCAGAGAAACGAGTCAACATGCAATACCATTGTATATATAGAAATGTACTGTATTGCGCCGCGTCGCATGGTGGTGTTGCATTATATTGTCTTTTCAAGGCTCCCGTTACTCCACCATCAGAGAAGCGGATGATGGTAACTGTCAGCGAAGGGATGTCTGTATTAGAGTCAAGGTTTGGAATAAATGGCCAGATTCACTTGTGACCTATCGAGCTGCGGCTCACGCAGCACAGAGTCTTGAGAGATGCCCATGCATGTCTCCTCTAGTCTATTCATAGACAAGCCGGTGTGACTCCCCCCGCCTCTGAGTGACTGTTTCCTGCTTTCCCTCTTGCTCAATTACTTCTCCTCTGACTCCCACATGTGGGTCTTCAGCTCTCTGGCAGGAAGGCATACCTTGTGGAGGAGGGAAGCCGAAGCGTATCTGACTGGGAAGGAAAAAGGCACACAGATTTAGCACCCACCAGCGCCGTTTCTTTAAATCCACTTTTTCACTGCAGTGCGCCACCTCCCACCTCCTGCCCCAACAGCTGGCCAAATTAAAATGCAACATCAATTCATCTTTCAGTGTCGTCGTTTGGCCATCTCTCTTCTCTCTCTCTCTTCTCTCTCTTCTCTCTCTCCTCTCTCTCTCTCTCTCTCTCGCTCTGCCCCACCTCAGCACAACAGTCATAATTGCATTTGGAGCTTAAATATCAATGCATCACCGAGTAAATAGTCAAGTGAGGGCTGTTCTGTGAGTGTGGCACTCGAAGGATTGGGCCCAGAGGCGATTTGCAAAGAAAGAGAGGAAAAGTGCTGACAGGCATGCAGGAGGACGACGATGTCACACTGTACTCATCCTGTTAGATTATGTTTTTTTCTAGTACTTTCCTCTCCCTCCTCCCACCAACCCCCTTTTAATGTCTTTATTCTGCTGATACAACCTCCTCCTGTCTGCTGACTAACTGACCCACATTTCTTTGTGTGACTCGTTGCCCTCAGTGTGTGTGTGTGTGTGTGTGTGTGTGAGAGTGTGTGTGTAAGACCTCATTCCTGCTTGTCATTTTGTGTCTGTGTGTGTGCATTTCTGTGCCATCCTGGGTCTATCTTTGTCTGCCCCCCCGCCGCCACCACCACCACCCACCCACCCCCGCCCCCTCAATGTAAAACTGTGCCGTGTCCCCGAGGCTTTGGCAGGAGCCAATTAGAAGATTGCTCTTTAGAGTATCATCCGTCACTGAACATAAATGATTGGTAAAAATGCCTCGCTCGCTCGCTCTGTGTCTGTGTGTCTGTGTGCCTGTGCTGTGTTCTTTTCAATCCAGGGAGCTCTGGTTGCAGAAGTGACATTTCTTAGTTTAATTAAACACATTTTTGCATTCTAAGAGGAAGCCCCCTCTAGTGGTGAGTGGAGGCTCTGCAAGATTAATGCTCGGCTTGTGTTTTGTTGTTTGTCAGGTTACCAGATATAAACAACTTTCCTCAACTGCCATCAGACACATTCCATTTCTTGAAGTAGAAAAAAGAAACTTCACCCAGATTAATAAGAAACTCATCTTTCACATTTTTGTTTCCACAAATTCCTAATGTTGTGCCTTATGTAGTTTACATACCCTCCCCTGTCCTTAATTTGCACAACATACACTTCCTGTAAGGTAAATGTGATGTACTGGTTTGCATAATTTAGTGCCATGCCCTGTTGTATGGTATTGTTAATCATGGTGCATACAATTTATTTTAATTGTAGCCTCCCGAGAGGTCTGCAAATGTAAATTAGCTCCAAGACAACTCAGCACGATACATGCAATTACCGCATTGGTGTGCGCGGCCCCTCGAATAGGACAGCGCCACAAAAAAATCTGACTCGCTCAAAATACAATTCCTGCACGATTGTTGACCTGGAACTTTTGTTTTTTCTTCGAATGGTAATTTTCCCGCTTTCTTCAATTTCAGGTATAAAACATCCGCTCACTAACTTCTTCAGGACTGGAACGTTTGAGACTTAAAGGAGGAGAGGTGGAAGCAAAACTCAGAGGTGAGAGAGTGTTTGAAGCTGTGACAGGATGGCTCTGGTGGACAAACATAAAGTGAAACGCCAGCGACTGGACAGGATCTGTGAGGGTACGTCTGACTCGTCCTTCTCTTTCTGCTTTTCATGTATGTGACGCTGGCTGTGCCACTGGAAATCGATTACAGGCGATGCAGGACGTCGGGAGGGGGAAGGGGGGGTGGTGGTGGTGGTGGTGGTGGGGGGGGGGGTTCTCTGTTGTGCTCACGTGTAATGTGGGGTTCGTGCAAGTGATTCTCTCCACTCTTATATGGAAATGAAGTTTCCACAAGTGTTTAAGCTTTCCAGCCTGCTGCTCCACAGTGAGCGAAGAGCCAGTGGGATCGTTTGCATAAGTGTGTTTGTGTGTGTCAAAGAGAGCTTTGGGACCAGACAAGGCTCCAAACTTTTGGCTTTGAAGGCTGTCGAGCTGAAGAAAAAAGTGTGTGTGCATGCGTGTGCGTGCGTGTGCGTGTGCGTGTGCGTGTGCGTGTGCGTGTGTGTGTCATAAGGGGTTTGGGAGGTTGATGGCTGAATGAGACTTGAGTTCGATGTTTCCAGATTGTTGGAGAGATGAAGTAGGGAGTTTGTAATAAAGTGAAGCACTCCTCTGAGCCCTGCCATTGATTATAGTGGGGAGTGGGATTGATTTGTGTGTGTGTGTGTGTGTGTGTGTGTGTGTGTGTGTGTGTGTGTGTGTGTGTGTGTGTGTGTGTGTGTGTGTGTGTGTGTGTGTGTGTGTGTGTGTGTGTATTTAAGATGGAGAGGAGGCATTCTCCTTTTTCTTTTTCCACATTAATTTTTTGATTTTTTTTTTTACTTAGACCATTGACTTTTTAAATGTTTACACAACGTTTTTATGAGTCCAAAGTACAGAGCAAGATTATTCTTTTATTGATGTCTCTTTTATTGCTGTGTTGAAGTTGCCGGCTCTTCCTTTAGCCTCTGTAATTAATCATCTTTCATTCACTGTTTTTGATTCTGAACCCTTGAAGCTCCTCTTCATTTGTAATCAATTAGTTGATAAATAGACTGAAATGACGAGTGTGAGGATGTCTTTTTGTTGTGTACATGAGTGATGCATCTTACAAGCATTAATCAACATTTCTCGTCTGTTGTTGGCACGACATCTGAAGGGTCTGCGCGATTAAAATAGCTAATCCTAACTCATCATAATGTGAATAATAATGCCATTCTTTCTCATGTTTTACACACGTCACATGACTCTCACAGCTTGGATATTTCCAAATATTTCAAGAATAAGAAAGAATTAGTAGTGACCTTTGGATATTGTGGTCCTGTGTATAAAGTGTCATTAAAATCTGAGGTTAATTGTCATTCATTTGAATGCACAACCATAATTCCTGGTTTTCAAAAAATAGAATTAAGTGTTTTTAGGCTGTAATGCAAAAAGTTCTCGAGAACAATATGAAGTTCAGTGTATCACTTGAACAATTCAAAAAACGCTCCAACATCTTCTCGGCTGGGTCGACGAGCCTTGTAAATGAGTCCCATCAGGCTTTTTTTTTTTTTCCCCACTTTGTAAACAGAAGTATTACTAAAAATGAACAGCAGATGCTTTTAGTATTTATCGTATTGTTTTGCTGCAGTAAAGGCAAAAAACCAAACTAAAATCATTCCTATATATTCCATGTCATCATAGAAGTTTCTCTCCTGTTCTTGACTTTATGGTTTTAATTGCTTGCTCATAGACAGCTTGTCTCTTTGGTATTCTTTATATCAAATCCTGTTTGGTAAAGAGAGTGAAAATGGAGACATGCTTCATATTAAAACACACTGCTGTGCGAGACTTTGTTCGAGGATTCCAATGAGTATTCAGTCACTTGCAGTTTTCACAATTAGCTCTGTGGGTCGGGATTATGTATGCACAGCTCCATTTCTTTAAAAAGAAAAAAGAAAAACACATTAGAGTACCTCCCAGTAAAGCGGAGTCGAAAACCGTCTTTGTTCATGTCTCAGGAAAAAAAATCCCACTGAGATTTAGAAACACAATTTAATAGATTCCTAAACGAAGCAGTGATTCTGTCTGTTTCCACCCTCAGAATGAGAGCCACATGTGGCGTCTCCAACCTCTCCAAACCACCAGCCGCCCTCACTTGGAAACACATTCTCACTCTATTTTTTTTATTTTTTTTGCTTCTCTTCTTCTTGCATAGCACAGAGTGTGCGACCCAAGGAGGCAAAATTGTTCAATAACAATATCCTCCAGATCTCACGCGGCCATCTTCAGTGTCCGAATCCGTCAACAATGAAGTCACTCTGCCAAAGATGAAGCGGGAATTTTTTTCTTTTTTTTTTTTTCTTTTCTTCTGACGCAGTTAGTCACCGCAGCTGCTCTTAAAAAAAAAAAGAAAAAAAAGAAGTGTAGTAGACGGTGATTCACATCGTGGAAGTTAAAAGATCAGAGGGTGGTGAATCACGCCATTTTCACGGTAGCATTAAATCTACTCAACCATATAAAGGGTATTTCAAAACCAGAGGCACGGGCTGCTCTGCTCCGTAATGTCAAAGCCACCCACTATTATCTATAAACAGAGTGCTGGGACTGAGGCGTGAAATAGAAATCAAAGTTCATATCATGTGTATTGACAAAAACAAGAGCATTATGGAGCGATTGTGATTGCCGCTGCCGCCGTGGGTTGCGCTCGGCGAGACGGTGAGAGCAGCTTCCCTAATCTCCATTTATCTTCTGAGGATAACTGTGTCAATCCAATACTTGTTTCACAGCGGAGTGCATTGATTACATCTTTACTCATTGTGATGAGTGGCTAACTGAGCCGCGCCTGTGGCCTAAATCGAATTCGAAATGGCTGATCAAGTGTGTCTGTTTTTCTCCCATCAGAAGCAGTCACGGTGCAGGAATGTAGATTTTTTTTCTTTTTTTTCTTTTTACTGGAACGACAAATGTTTCGCTGTCGCGTCTGATGTGATTCACCATCGCCGGTTTTGAGTTCACTGCGGCGGCTCTGGAGATATTCAAACGTGAAGACGCGGCGGACGCTTGAGAAGTTGGAAACAAGGTTTGCCTCCTCTGCTTGATGAATCACTTTTGACAGTCGATCAATAATCAAATCAGGGCTTTCCACAGGAAATTGTTTTAGCCGAGCTGGTAAACCTCCCAGAGCCGGGACACGCCACGTCTTGTCATCAAATTTGTCAGCAGACGACGGCCCAGACAACAGACACTTTTTTAGATGTGTGGCATTTTGCCTTTCCCAAATTGCACCTCTGCTCTTTTCCCCCAAAAGGTTAATGTGTTACTTCATAAAGTTTTAGAGCTCAGATGATGAGGTGGCCAACACAAAATTTACTGCAAACTAATTCGATTTTTTTTTGGGGGGGGGGGGGGGGTTAATCAGTTGAATTTCTCAGGAAGACATGCCAACAACAGTTTTTCCAAGTTTTCTCTGACATGTTTATAGCACAAACAATAAATCTGTGACAGATTAGATTTAATAAAAAAAAAAGATATAATATTGCCAGCTAGGATTTGGGTTAATCGACTGTTGGTTAATGAGCAAATTCAATGGTTCCCAAGCTGTAGTCTGGGACCGGGGCTGATGGAGGGGAGGTGGGGGTGGGGGGTTGGCAAAATTAGACTTGCCTTTAACAAAGAGCGCCATAATAAGACTGTTTCTGGAACCTAGAGCAGTCCTGGGAAAACGGTTTCATGCTTTAAATACGAAGTTTTCTGCATTGATATGCTGGCGGGAATTGGCCTCACTGTATTGTTTTGGCACGTGGGACACCATAGTGTAATCCATAGCTCTCCGTAGAGGCAAAAGACACCAAGGGGCTAATTGTTTCTGCACAGTCGGATTTAGTTGAATTGTTATTTGTAAATTCAGTTTTTATTGATTAAACAAATGCATACACTTATTTTGCCATTAAGCCTAACAGCAATATTTAGTTTGGATATCAGCCTCTCTAATGTATATGCTACAAATGCTCCTTCTGTTGTGTGTTTGATAAAGTGCCAATAAGAGTGTAACTGCAATACGGGGACTGTGGCAAACATCTGCTGTGAGCATCAGTTCCCATACTCTCCCCCTCCTCTCTTTCTTCGGCTCTCTCTCTCTTCCTGCATCTCCTTCTGTCCGTTCCATCTGTGTACCCAGCATGCATTGGCTTGGGCGGCAGCGCAAGTTGTTGCCATTGCCATTTAGCCAGAGCTAACTGACTGATCCAGGCAAGAGACGGGAAGGGAAGCGAGCGGCGGTGGCGGCGGCGTGACGTGAACTAGGTCGCGGTGACAGCATGTTCCCCCGAATGTTGATTTGCAAGTTGTGAATCTGTGCTTGGACGCAAACACCACAAGGTGGGGTAGTGGAATTTGTCATGGCGATTCCAAGTGTTTCAGCTGGCAGTTAAATAAATATGTTAATGCCTGATAATGCATCGTGTGCAACAGGGAGGAATGTTTCAATGGTCAATTGTAAATAAGTTGTCTTCTCAACCTTAAGCACCGTGGAATTCATTCATAGTCACACAGTTTTTTTTTTATTTTTTAAGTGACACAATTCAAACGAAACAGGGTGGACTTGAAGAGACGAGAGGGGTTATTGCTGATGTCATCTCCATGCTGAAGGGTCGAGTGCTGAGCTTTTTAGTACATACTGTGTGTATACCGCTCTGCTTTCAACCCTCCCACACTCTGGCACCCAATTCTGCTATGAAGTCATCGCTGTGAGTGTATGTGTCTGCCCCCCCCTACCCCCACCTTTGGGCTGCTCACCAAAACTCATGACCCCTTTATAGGCTTTGTGGTGGAGCAGGGAGGGGAACGGAGAACCATGGGGCTGCAGAAGGGGGGGGGGGGGGGGGGGAGAGAAAAAGGAACATAGAAAAATAGGAGAAAGTGTTATTTTTGGAAGGGAAAAAAGAGCTGGCATGTGCGATATTGTTATTATTACTATTATTATCAGAGTGTGACTTTTTCCTTTTTGTTCCTTTTCCCCCCTGTCTGCTGTCTGCCTTTGTTTAAGCTGGCATGTCACTCGTCGAAAATTGGAAAGGAGCTATCGGAAAAAAAATGTAATTTGAAAGTAAACTCACCCCTGTAGTTACGACGCTGGGTTTCATAATGACCCGCGTCTACTTCGAACCGGTCTGGAGCCTGGATGAAGAGCGGTCTGAAGAGGTGGGGTGAGGGGATGCACTCCAAATGAGATGGATCATGGGTGGAGATATTTCTGCAAATGGCTGGCATAAAAAAATAAAAGAAAATTTTACACTTCTGCCGCTTGAAAAGTGAGGGTGTGTGTGTGGGGGGGGGGGGGGGGGGCATGTCACTTCAGAGTGTTACACTTACCCAATACATGATCGTCATTTAGATAAGTACAAGCTTCATTCCCTTCAACCTCCATTTTACAGTCCATTTAGTCCCTATGGAGATGCCTTCAGAGACAAATAATCCCGCTGGAATCACATACAAGGCAGTCGTGAACATAATGTCTGTTAAGTGTGCATTGCAATTCATCTGACAGCGTTATTCTTTGCAGCCGTACCGGCATTGTAATCTCATTTCCAGTTAGTGCCTCCTGCCCCACGCTCATGCATAAGTCAATGTGTGTTTAACATTCAAATCATGCCTTTGCTACGTGACGTGTCACACCATAGGAGACAGTTGTTTTTATTTCTCTGGCGGTGGAGCGGTGTTCACTTTGAGTTAGCGTGTGATTTCTATTCATGTATGCACGCCAGTCCAGGGCCGGAGCTTTAGCAGCGGTTTTGCGTGCACAAATGAAAGGGGGGGACGCTAACGAAGCGCCGCCGCGGTCCGCTGATGTCTCTGCTGCGTGGCAAGAGGGGCCAGTAGAGGAAGAGAAAAAAGGGTTTCAAAGCAGAGCTGGGGGTCTGGGATCATGCGAGCCAAATGTGTGTCGGTGACTACATGTCATGCTGATTTCATTTAATTTCATCGAATTGGGTTGAAGTTTGGTCAAACTGTCGAAGAATTGAAGTATACAGTTCACTCCCACACTCCAAATACATGTTCCGTCACGCCAACTCATAGAAAGTGGGTGTAGAAAAATAGACGCATGGATGGATGGAAGTTAGATTGCACAGTCGTGCGATTGTTTTGATCTTTAGTGAAAATCACTGATCGTCTGATTTGAATATTTTTATCTTGATATAATTGGATGTATTTCACAGCCTGCGACTTTAGAGGTTCAATACTATATTCAGTAAAAGTCTGGAAAAGTGCAAATTTGAATCGTCAATCAATTGTGTATCTTAACATATTATCATGTTTCTATTATAGATGAACATTCTTGGTCCAAGGAATTGATGTACTCTTCTCAAAACTATAAATGGTAATGATGGTTATCGCAGAAGATAATTCTCGTGAGAGGGAGTGGAGATTTGAGACTCGGCTCCTTTTTCAGTAAATAGCCAATATCAACAAAATCTAGATCCTCTTCTAAAAGATGCATCAACACGTAGACAACTACTAAATAAATAAACCCTAAATAAAAATCAAGGTGGCAAGTGCACAAATCACTTTTATAAGAGTTCACTCAACTAACAAATGTACTTTTTTCTTTAAAATGTCCCTCTTTATCCTCATCTCAAGGTGGTGTTATGACGCAATTTGCTCAGGATGACGGTCCTCGCACCCTCCCCTATTGCTGAAGACCAGACAGGCAGGCCAGACATTAAACATCCAAAAAATGTCATTGAAATCTTAAGTGAAGCAGAGCTGTCACCTCCCACTCACTCAGTGATCTCTACACTTGACGCTCATGCTTGCTCACCTCACACAGAGGAGTAGATTTTGATCAAATTCTCAAAATGAAAGGTATAATTTTAAATGGCTGACCCATAAGCGATGAATAACATCCGTTGACAGGTATTTAGTGTGAAAGTGAAAGCTTGGACAGGGAGAGACATGTTAGAAATGGAAAAGGAATCACCGTGCAATTGATTTGCAATGATCCTGAAACCATATTGTGTCACAATAGATTGTCGATAAAAATGCATTTTATTATGTCAAAATACTCAATATGATGGAAGCCACACAGCCCGGGAAACGTGGGACAAGAGTGAATCAAGCTTTCATGACTAGGATTTTATACATCTTCCATACAACCTATGGAGAGTTAAAGTTGGAAACCAGACATGTGTTTCAGTTTGAGGTTTGAAGCAAAAACAGTGTATTCATTGATTTTTTTGGCTTTTTGTTCAGTGCAGTCTTTTTCCCCCCACTACACGCACACACACACACAAACACCCACACACACACACACACACACACTGACCCACATCTGGTTTGGCTGCCAGCTTAGCTGCGATATTAATGGGGTGGCAGGAGCTCCGAGGTCTGAGTGACAGGGAAATGTAGAGTATTTGTTAAACAATGGCACGGGTATTGTGTGACAGATTAGCACAGATCTGACCGGTGAATCTTGTCAGTCTTGTTGCTTCCCGCTTAATGCACGTTTCTCTATAACTTCGACGAGTGTTGCCCCGTCGCAGAAAAAGTAATGCAGCGCAGAAAGGCGAAAGCGGAGCAGTGTTTACTTGAATCTATCAGCTTGAACTGCGTGTTTATCTTTACTCAAGGTTAAGTTATTTGCCGTTTCTATATGTTTTAGTCATTTAGCATTTTTCTTCCCGCAGTCAAGTCTGATTCAGCCTCAGGTCTTTATAAGCTTCTGCTGGGGTGGTATTATATTTGTTCGGAAATCCCCAGCTTAATTCCTAAATCCTTTTGTTACAGTGAAGCTGGCGTTGTGTGCACAGTCTGGAAAGTATGGCAAATGTAGTAACATTAGAATTTGAAAGTCAAACATTGTTTAGTTTGTGACAAACAGAACTCTGTGATTTACTTTCCTGTCAGGAATTAGATCTGCAAACCCTGAGTACACACCTCTGCCCCCCCCCCCCCCCCCCCGCCGTCTCACTGTTTGAAGTTGACTTTACGGGGATGTGTACTCTGCACCGTCGTGCTGAGAGTCTCCCGAGGATCGGGCCAGAAAGTGGAGAAAAATCCAGTCGGTAGGCTGCTGACTTTAGCACGGCCGTGGATGCCGGTATGAACGCATTCATTCGCAGGTATGATGTTAAAGTCGGAAAGTGAATGATGGATCAGATTTCCCTGATTTTCTACCACTCGAGCAGTTTATGTGGCATACATGTGGTTTTCAGTTGATCGAATCTTATGAGGGGAAAAAAATCCAATATTAAGGGAGAAAAATTTCTAAAATATTCGTAATGTTATGTAAACAATGTAGCACATAATACTGGTTGTTTCTGTTGCATGGCACTTGTTAGTCAGTGGGATGTATTATTCATTAAATTTACATTTTGGAATCGTTAAAATTGTCGGTAGTATCTCCAAAATGACAGTTCCTTGTGAAATCTTCTCGGTCTGCACTCAAGTGGTCCAAAGCAGTGAATCAGTGACAAGGCTATGGAGGGGGTGGGGAGGGGCAAAGTTCACCAACACGTATGATCCATGTTGACCCCACCTCACAACTTACAGGAATTAAAGGATCTGCGGCTCACACCTTGATGCCACGAGGAGAACAAAAAGCGAAACATCTCACTAAAACAGATCAGGGTTGTTTTTTTTTTCTTGGCGCTTTTCAAACTATTTATCAGTTTACAAGTCAGAGGGCCGTGAAAATGAATTCCATAACCAAGAACTTTGAGATCAAAGAAAACACGTAAACGCCGCCTTTGAGGTATTCCTTCAAACCTGCTTACCTCAACCAGGAGAGGGATATTACCACTTCTTAACGGATCACACAGAGACGTTCACCTCAGTGCGTTTACCTCAAAACATGACTCTGTCGCCTAATGGCGTCACACTGACTATAGCCAGTGCTGCTGTATTTAAACTCTTGACTTAGAAAAGCTTTTCAACTGTAAATATCTTTTCACTGCTAAACTAATTAAAACATGCACTGAGGTCTGAAGTTGTACAAAGATTAGAGTCTATATGGCTGAAGCCAAATATCTTATCAATACTTGATCTTGAAAAATATCTTGGAAAAACTCCCACATTGACAAAATGTTAGGAGGTGGTGCAGCGAACAAGGACAGCCTGCAACGATTGAGAAGTAATGAAAAGAAAGACATACAAGAATAGAAATCAAGATAGCACATACACAATATAAGGTAATAAGTTAGTATTGTAATATTTCAATAATACTTACTTTTCTGCTTGATCTCAGTCTAAAAACCCTTTCAATGTTCATTCTAAAAATACTTTTAATCGCACAATTATTTAAAATCAAGAGGAGTAACTATAACGTTTGATTCCTTCGAAGAAGAAGAATTCCTGGTTTGTGTAAAAAAAGACTTTCCCTTGTGTGAATTTTCCACACCAGCGTGCCTCCAGGTGATAAATGACACCCACACGAGCGACTACCAAACTTGATTGACTTTACAACAGCAAAACCCGGACTCCTAAATGAAATCAAACCGGACTTCAAAAGGTTTTTCTCTTTCTCCCCATCTCCCAGCTTTGATTTAATAATTCAACTTTCTCCAGTCAGTTTTAGATCTGTATGAAGGCTCAGCGTGCCTACTCTTCTTACCATTTTAATTTGCTCTCTTACATCAAGCAGGCTAATATACCCTCAACCTTCCTGCTGAAAAAGTTTTCAGTCATCTGCCGAATTGGTTTTGGAGCTACTGTCATCATCTTTTTTTTTTTTCTTCCTGTCTTCTTGTGGAAACAGCAGAATACTCTTCTCCCGCTCTGATCTCTTCCTCCTCTAATCATGCAACCGTGATTAAACAAGATATTAGTGCCAAGGACTGACGCTCTCCACTTCTGTGAGATATTCAGGTACTTTTATCAAAACGCTGATGTTACTTCAGCCTTTCAGAGTAAAATATGTATTACCGCTTCTCACTATGGTTACCTCTGAGATTAGGTTTGGATGGAAATGGACACTTCCTTACCTTACATGTGTTTTCATGCATTAATAAACAGCAGCCCAGCAGGAATCGGGTTTCAGCGCCTATGACATGAAGTGAGACATGTGGGAAGCCCTGAAAGTAGGTTTCTATCTTCAGTGTGCTTCAGTTAATTTGAAAACACGAATACGTTTCATTAATCACATCTAAATGTGTGCCTCATGGCCAAGACGCAATTATGGGAACTATTATTGTCGCAAATAGCGTTTTCATTCTTGACTTTGTTGTGTTTGAATGAATCGAAATGAGCTTCCGCTGCCGGTGCTTGTCAACAAAGCGTCATGTTTTTGCAGAGCAAAGGTTGGAGGTGCTTTGGCTTAACTGCTGCTACAGAAAAGAGCCCCTCCCCCTCCACAGACAAATGCAGACATGCATACACACAAATGCACACACGGGACACTGTTTTACTTTTCTATGCAAAGGAGCAAATCCAGATTATAGAGCCTCTTTAAGTGAAGGAGATCAGAGGAGATTTGTTAAAGAGGGGGGACGGTGCAGTATTTTACCGACAGTAAGATTTATATGGTTAGAGTTTATGTAGTAATTTTGCATACCTCTGAAAACATGTTCCGTACAAGCAATGCATTTCGCTAATTCCGCCTTCTTTGTGGACAAAGCAGGCAGCAGTATTGATAACCGTCATTCAAAAGAACTGGAATGACACTCTTTGAGAGGGCAAGCAGGACATTCATCGCGAGGGCTATTCATTATGCATTCTGCAATCACCACGCATAATCCTGGTGTCCTGCAGTCTTAACATACAAACAGCAGGTCTGACAGAGCGAGGCAGTGACAGTGAACTCCATGGAGCCATCAAGGACATTTCAGAGCAAGTTGGGCAGCAGTTGCGTGGTGGCTGTTCTACAAGCAAGCATGGGGCCTGGAGGATTAGTGTCCAATCAGAGTGGATTTGATGTGTACTGACAGCACATGGGACTTAGCCGAGAGAACTATATTTCATTTGTTTTCAATGAAGCCGAGCGCCTCGCCCGGCCTCCCCCTCCCCTCGCTGTGATTCTGGAAAACGTGAGATCTAAAACCTGTTGACGACCGCATCGCCATCAATATCTTCAGGTAGGTGCTTCTAGAGTGGGTGAAGGGTTTGAAGGGTGGAATGTAAATTTTGGGATCACCATCATCATCATTATCATCATACTATCACCATCACCAGATACGATCGTATCTGGTTCACGTGACGTCACAGTAGGAAGTGGAATTAAACAGGCTTTATTTAGATGTAATCCTTCATTGCAATCGGCAGAGCGAGTAAAATGTCCCAGAGAAGGGAGAGATAAACCCTATTGGATTAGTACAAGCCCCTGCCCATCCCAACCTATCCCCTACTCCCTTTTTTTTTCGGTGGATATCTCAACCACGCGCCATGTCACAGTGTCTTCCATGGAATAACTGTGCTACCTCAGCAGTGTTTGTGTGGTTTGGTGTGACGCGGATGTGTTTGTGTGTGGTGTCCTCTTTCTTCGCACACAACAAGCCAAAGATTAATTATTCAACAGTTGCCAGCTAAAAGGGGAGTCACCCGATAGCCCGGACTTACAATATTACAACCTGGTATCAGGTGAAACGATAGACCTTGTTGCTTCACCTTCTGTTCTGCTGCCTTCTCGCCTTCCTCTTTTGGTTTCATTTTTGATTTTCCTGTACATGAAGACTTGAAAGACAACAAACTTCCAACAGCCAACTTGTCTGCTTCGTTCAGTCTCTTCATCTGGTAACGCTTTTTCAACTTTTTACTTTTTTGTTTTTTTGCCAATGCTTGTTACTAACAAGCAGTTGAGTCTTGGGCGCTCCCACAGTTGGGACACGTTAGGGGGGAATGAGGGTCAGTGGGCTGACAGTGTATACGAGCAGCAGGCAAGAGTAGCGGGCCGCCGAAGCTCTCTCTCATACGGAGAAGGAGGAGGGTGGTACGAGCCTCCACCAGCGGTGCGTCCCCCTGACCTGGAATTGAAACGCGACCCATATTCCTACCAAGACTCTGTTTACGGGCAGGTTTACGCTGAGCGACACGACCCAAGAGGACTAAGGAAAAGCTCTGTGCCGGATCTAAACCACTACGAACGAACATCCATGGCTCACCGAGGATCCATTCCACATCAGGATTACTATTCCCATGACCCAGCCATGACTCCTCGTCCACCTGAGGGCTTTTACCGGGCAGAACACCAGCCTCCACCACCTCACCCTCATCCACTCAGTAGGTCAAGCTCTCATTTTGGGATAGCACCCGGGGCTCATGCTGCATGGGATCAAGGTCAGGCAGGAAGAGCTGGACCTCAAGCTCCTCCATCACCGATACCTCCTCCTCCCCCTCCTCCAAGTGCTCATGAGATGAATCGCGCTTACAGGGAATCTGGTGCTGTACCTGTTGCCAAGATGATGCAAGATGGCCAACACCGTGTACCATCCCGAGAACCATCTCCTGCTCACTATGGTATGGAACATTCATCTCCTCGGTATGCTAGTGAGCCTCCACCTCTGGCTGGCCAGCCGGTTTATACAGATGTCAATGGTCGCCCATTGGACACACAGCAGCAGGCAGCTACCTGTCTGGTAGTAGACCCCGCCAATCAAGGCATCATTATGAGGCAAGAAACTGCCTCACCGTACACCATTCAACAACAACAGCAAATGCAGCAGCAGCAGCAAATGCAGCAGCAACAACAACTGCAACAACAGCAGCAACTTCAGCAACAACAGCAACAACTGCAACAGCAGCAACTCCAGCAGCAACAATTACAGCAACAGCAACTTCAGCAGCAACAAATCCAGCAACAACAACTTCAGCAACAGCAATTGCAACAGCAGCAGCTACAACAGCAGCAGTTACAGCAACAACAACTTCAGCAAGATCAGTTGCAGCAATCACACCCGCTACCACCTCCAGCAACGATGCCCGTTGTCGACCCTCACCTTCCTGCAGTGGCACCACTTCCTGCTCCACCTGCGCCAGTGCAAGCTGCAGCAGTTATTCCAGTTGTACCTGCACCCGTGCAGGTGGCCCCGGCTCCAGCACCCCTTCCCCTACCTACTCCACTTCCAGCTCCTCTTCCTGCTCTTCCACCATCTGCCCCACCAACGCCTTTGCCGGTGGACCCTAAGAAGACAGTTGATCCTGAGTTTCTTTCTCTGCTGCGAAATGAGGGGCTTTCAGAGAGCACCATCTCTTCACTCATACTACAGGGGTTTGACTCCAGTAGCATGCTGTCTGTCATGGAGGAGAATGACTTTCGCACTGTTGCTCCCAACTTGGGCCAAGCTCGTGTACTATCCCGCCTGGTCCACAACTTCAAGCGTCCCATTGAGGCTACGCCAGCCCCTTCACAACCTCAGACACCTATGCGTGGGCGTTCCAATAGTTTTAGCCATCGCTCGGACATCTACCACCACCACCAACAGCACCACCCACACCAACCTCCCCAGGCTTTAGCAGTGGATCCTCACCTGATGCACCCACAGACACCTGGGGCCATGCAAACAATCTCACCAAGAATGGGAGAAGGAATGGGTCGGAGGCCCAGCAGTGCCCCCTCTCAGCACCTGTTGGAAGCCTCTGCGGGCTACCCAGGCCAGCCACCTCGTTCCCCGCAGCCATATGCTGGAGCTCTTATGCCTGTTCAGTCAAGGCCCATGTCAGCCTACTCTTCTGGGGTAACAATGCCGGGAATGCCTATGCAGGGTATGCAGATGATGCCACAGCAGATGACTGGGTCAATGCCTGCTATACCGGGTTCTATTCACTCAATGTCCGGTATGCCGCAGCAGATGCCCGTGTCTATGCCAGCTTTACAACAGCCACCGCAGCAGGTACCAAAAGCATATTCTACCAATTATACAGTGCCCATGGAGCTTATGAAGAGGGACAGAAGCATAATGCCATTGTCGCCCATGCACAGCCCCCACCCTAGTCCTCAGCTCATTCGTAAGGGTGTGGGACCTCCATCAGAAAGTACCCATGTCCCTTTAGGAGCGCCTGTTCAAGGCCAAGGTGCCCTGGTTGCTAACCAGAAGCTCAGTCGACGCACGGGTCCTCCAGTCATCGTGTCCACTATGGCATCTCCAGATACAAGTAAATCCGTTTTTAATACTCCTTACCATCAGCTGTTTGTTTGATTTTGTGATCATTTGACTCTTTCTTTTGCCTTGGCTGTTTTTGACCCATAAGATTGCTGATCTCTCTTTTCATGTCTTCCATGCTTTATTTAAAATACTATTTGTTTTTCTTGCAATTGTTTTCAGTACCTCTGTAATGCAATGTTACAGCATTGTTACAAGAAGTCTTCACAGTTGGCAAAAATGTAATTGAGTATTTATTTAGTAGTTACTGAAACAACAACTGGATAATGAGAAATAACTTTCCAGCTGCAACCACAACTATTGGTTTATACATAAATACCAATTCTGTCAGAAATGGGGCTTTTGCTCTATACCAGTATATAAATATGGGAAAATCCATTTAGCTGAGTGTGGTTTGTGGTTTGCAGTGCATGATACTTGACCTTGAAAAAAATCCAAACACAGTGGAAAAACTTTTTTACTTTGATTTAAATCTCTTTTGCCCCTCTGGTCATTTGTTTGCTGTCCATTGTTTGCACACACTTCATCGACTGTAGATAAATGATGGTGTCTTTTCTTCTTATCTTGGGCAGTGGTGCTAAATCTAAATGTTGCTGCCTATGTCCTTTCCAAAACTGTTCTCCAGATTTTGATTTAATACCACAAACGAATAACTTTTGCTTTAAACATTCTGGCAATTTATCCCTCGTCCTACTTCTTGTTTCTGCATTTGTTATGATCATCAAACGCTACTTACATCTCTCGTTCTTGTCTGCTTATCTCGGTGAGAGCCAGATTTGTCAGATTGTTCACTTTCTGTGAAGTCCTTCATCATTTCAGCAATCCCATGCAGGTCTTTTGTCAGAAGGAGCTATCTTCCTGTTAAATACAACAAAAATGGCATTGAAATGGCACAACACAGAAGATTTGGAAGGAACAGTTGTCAGCACTCTTTTTACTATGTTTTAAAATTTAAACAACTGTGCACTGTCTTCATGTTACAGCCTGTCAGTTGCTGCATTCATGTGTGAACGGTTCACGTTAAGTTTTCACTCACTAGGAGTAAAGAGTGTTGACTGTGTGAACAGGAGGGATCCAAGCTTACGTCTTTGTACAGTGTGTATGATTGCGTTGGCAACTATCTGATTTCTGCCAATCTGCTGATTTCCCATTTATATCTTACATGCTGGATCTAATAGCCTTTGTAAGTAATTGGGGTAAAATCGAAATTAGAGGCCATTGTTGAAGTAGTTTATTGTGTTGCTGCTATATAGAGAACTCAGCAAGCGGGAAAATGCAGCATTAGTAATCTGAAGCTGCTTTTGCAGCTGTTTTTTTTTAAATTTTATTTTTATTATTAAGTCCCCTCTTCTCTGCACCATTTCCTCTTAGCCTCCGAGCTCCTGTTATTGTAAACACGGATGTCTTCTTTCATTATGATAATAAGGATGCATCAGAGTTGCCTCGAAAAGCTTTTATAGCCACTTGGGCCACACAGTATTCCTGCAGTCTTGCTGCAGTCAAGGTGTACCACTGACTAGTGTGGAATAGCAATTACCTTTGCTTAGTTCTTCTTGAGCAGATCTGCCCATTGGCTTAATCTCGCTTACCTTTTTTTTTGTTTTTTCTATCCCGCCACATTTACTCGCTGAAGTTTTTTGGCCGTAATCATGTTTCAATTCTGTAATACTTTTAGTCAATGCGGCCGTATTCACCAGGATTTAGCTGGACGCCCGTATCAGATAAAAGTTGTAATTCAGTACAATGAGAAGCACTCTCTTCCAAATGTTCTCTTCAATCCTGTAGTCTGATAAAAAAAAAGAACAAAAGTAGTTTTTCAGACATTTTTGGCCATAAGAGCTGAAGTCTCCATCAACACTAGTTCACTAGAGACTGACTAGCAGCATCACTGGACAGATAAAATAGAATTACAGCGCTGATGGCCGATGTGTGATTGTGTCATTTTCTCTCTGCAGGTTGTAATGAGACGAGAGAGAGAGTTTAATCCTTCAGATCCTCCATTTCCACTGCTGCACTAATCCATAGATACCCCCCTTCTGCTCAGGCCAGCCTCCTGGCTTCCTGTGAGCCTCTGTGAACCACTATATGTAGCCAGGAGGTTGAAATGGACAGGAAACGTCCAAGGCAGATTGGGAACAAATGATTCAACTGAGGCAGGTTTGTTGTTGTCTCGGCTGTTTTTAGCCCCTAGAGAGTAGATATTAAAAGATCCCCGCTGTTTGGCTGTCAAAACAAGCTGCTGTTTGCAGCCCGCATGAACACATGCTTTGGAAATGGTTTTGCTCAAGTCTGTCACCTACACATACATCACATTGTTCGTACAAACACAGTCAGCAGAGTAGACCTTATTTGCATGTGGCTGACATTTGTTGCTTTGGTAATTTCATCTGTTAATGGACACATCCACAAAGCTGCTCTGAAAGCATATTCCTAAATTGTATGTTGCTAGGCAACGGCGGTTTTGGTGGTAATCATAGGCAGATTTGCTTCTGGTTAAAGGGCCGGTCTATTGTCAAAACACTGCAAATTTAGACCATACTTTTTCTCTTTTTTTTTTCTTTTCACGGAATGGCTGGCCGAGCTAAAACATTTACATGAAGGTATTAATTAATCATATTCAACCACTTGTATTTTTGTGGTCTAAGTGGTAATTAGGGGGTTTCGCTTGCTTGTTTCCAACAGCAGGCGACGTATGTAAATGAGATTTAACGGTATATAATGTAGAATCTTTGCTAGACGATGCTGTGTTGTCAATTAAGAAAATCTATGTTATAATAGCAGCGAACACACATTTTAGCAATATTTTAACTGCAATCCTCAATGAGGGTATATGTTCTATTAATTTGACAAACTGGGATAATTCATTAGGTAAAGTAGCACACAAAGCAGTTCCTTTTGAATTAACATCCCTTATGCGAATGCAGATGGCGTGCCGCCGCCCACCTCAGTATTTGATGCTTCGAAACACCCTTGCGTCAGTGCCCCGCCTTTATATGACTTAACTAGGACTCATGCCCCTTCCCCCACGCCATCATCATCATCATCATCACTGTCTGAGATACTGTATCACTGACTTGAGTCCTCTCCCGGTCGGTGGACAGGTGACCTCATGCCAGCGCACGGTCACTTTCGCCCTGCGTGACACACTAGCCGCAATTCTCCTCCGTGCTCTGGCGCTGGCGTGATGTCGGGGGAGGGTTGTGGCATATTAGTTTTGGCGATAGCAGATTATGTATTAACGGGGTCCAGGTCAGAGCCGCATGCAGCCGTTACACTGAGTGAGGGATTACTGACGAGAGGGGAGAGGGAGAGTGAGGGAAAGAGACGGTCCTGCTGCTGATGGACGATGATTTGCTGGCTGTGCGGCAGGGAGGGGGGGGGAAACGGGGCGTCGACAGATGTCAGTCAACCTTGGACTTGCCGTGGAGACGAAACTACCTGTCAGATCTCTCATTTGGACTTTGAGGGTCAAACATTGGCCTTAATCTAAGCTGACAGTCAAAGGTTGTTCGCGTTATGTTGCTGGTCACTCACTTGCTTGCATGCAGTGAATTTTGTTTGACTGCCATGACCTTGAGTAATGCAGCCACTGGATTAAGCTGGATTTTTTTTATTTTTTTTTTTTAGAGCAACAAGGGATAGACGTTGATGTTATGTTAATTATGCCTTTGAGTATTGAGCCCTCTGCTGCTTCAGTATATGAAATTCTGGTTTGTCCTTGCTTTTTCCAAGTAAAAGTCCCCTTAATACTTTGCAAAGATAACATGCAACTTGCTCTTGAAGTGGTTGAATGATTCGAACAAAAGCTGAGCAACAGCCTTAGTACATATTCAATTGATAAAAACCCGATTTGATAAAAGTCGTCTTCTGCTGAGAAGAAAAAGACGTAACCTGTATTTTGTTAGGTGACATTCAATTACTAATCAGAGAATGACTTGTTTTTAAAACCCGGTCATCCATTCAGCTTTAAAACGAAAAAAAAAAAATCACCTTTTGATTTCTGTGTCAACTCGGCATGAATTCAGAAAGTCGTTTTCTGGTTTAGTTATTTACTTTATATCTCCCGCGACCGACAGCCAAGTTCTGTGATTGTGATAATATTCATCATATTTTCTCTACTCATTTGCATGCAATGTGACCTGAAATAATATTTCATGAATTATGCCTCAACCCTAAGAAGTAGGTCTTTGTTTTATTCATCCAGAGTGACTTTTCTGATAGATTCCATCATTATTTTGTCTTTTTCTTTCCCCCTCGGAACTCGCACTGCAGTCTTTTATTTCTAATTTGTATACGTAACTTTAATCATTGTTGAGATTTTGAGCTGTCTCTTATATTTAAACGAGAATTACCCGCTCTGAAGAAATCCTTAAAATCCTTTTAAAAATGTGCAGACAGTTGAACATGCAACAACAGAGATGGTCCTTAAATGCTTCTTAGACTGCGCTAAAGGAGCTACTCGTGTTAAATCACAAGACTCAAGGAAAAAGACTTAGTCTGGGATGTTATGTTTATTTGTTGCTATGGGAAGAAAAAGTGGTTTCATTTACAACTAGGCACATTTTGACCCATCTTGTATACATGCCATTAAGCGACATAACTGTATGACACTCATCTTCCATATGTCAGCTATTTCAATATCTTTTTTTATATCATACATTATACAGATAATCCCATGAATGACAGGATATGGCATCATCCTTATAGGGACACTTTGCAATTTAATGCGGTCAACTACGTCACAACTATGATCTCCTGCGTTCTAAATAGTAAAATAAGTGAAATGGCTTAGTGAATTACTGTTGATTCAGATTATATGGTTTGCACAGCTTAAGATGTTTTAATAAACTGATCTAAGAAGAAACCCTGATAATGGGGGTGTTTGCAGGTGGTCTTGGTTGCTCTTAAGTGATTTCCTCCCCATGAGGGTGAAAGTCCTCGTCCTGGGACGCCTCTCGTTCTACCGGGATTATATCAAATGACAAATATTAAATCAATATGTTCTCTTTAATCTGTGGGGGGGGTTTTTTGCGTGTGTTTAAACTCCACCCACGTTTCCTCTAGTCTCCATTTCCCTCTCTTGGGCTTCATTCGAAGAATAAAAGAAAAAAAAAAGAATTTGGATGTAATGGGAGCTATATGTCTCTTAATGAACGTCATACTTTGCTCAGCACATTCATTCGTGGTTGTGGCTTGTGGAGCCCATCTGCAGGAAAATGAGGCAACAGAGTGGAGTGAAGACGGGAGGCGACTGAATCCACAGAACAGAGGAGGAGATGGAGCCGGAAAAAAAAAAAAAAAAAGAAATGCAGTGAAGGCTGCTTTAGATTAGATAGTGAAATACCGACTGCTGTAGAGGCAGCGATAGAGTTTCAGAAATTGGTGGAGGAGATTATATAAATGGAAACACTGTCATGCCATCTTGGAGCTACAGAGGGAGGGGAGGAGAGGAGCGGGAGGAGGAGGAGGAGGAGGAGGAGGAGGTTACCTCTAATCCTTGCTCTACTCTGTGACGCTTGTAGGATCGTGTCATACATGCAAATTACATATCAAAAGGAAAATGATTCGAGTCATTATGAGAGAACAATTTGAGTCAACACTCTCTGCGGCGTAGCAATACAACGACTTATAAGTATAATCTATTACTGTGTTTTTTTTCTCCAACTTAATGTCCGTACTCCGGAAATGCTTGCTTTTTTAAAAAAATATCATCATCTTGAATTTCAAATAAATGTTATAAGTTTAAAGAAATATTACCAATATATTTGATCTCCATCTTGAAGATTGTCAGAAATGAGACATTTTCCTGCAACTTCCTTCTAAAAAACACTTCGAACTGGGATGATTAACCTCAGACTTTTGTCTTTTTTTCCCCCTTTTTTTTCTTTCTTTTCTTCTCTTTTTTAAAATTTTTCTTTTTAACCTTACACGTTTTGAGAAAATCGCACCCAGAACACCTAAGTTGTTGACCTCAATAATCACATAAAAGGAAGTGAAATCCTGGACTAGTAAATACTGATTAAAAAAAAAAAAAAAAAGATGGAGTTCACGTTTGATAAGCCGGAGGAAAGAAAAAAAACAAAAAACAAACTTCAGTCTCACAGCTGGCTCAGTTTACTGAAAGTAACAGTCTCCCACTGCTGCAGTCTTTGTACTGTAAGTGGTATTTCAGCTTCTAAAGGTGGATACCACCTGTCGGACGGCTCTTTGGTTAATGTAGGGGAGCTTATAGATAATGTGCTGCGCAGGTGCCATCAAAAGAAGCCGAAACCCGGTAAAAGGTAAAGTCTGACCTTTCCAGCGAGTTTGCACCATCATTTCCGAGAGCCACTGTGTGATTAACAGGTAGTTGTGGGAGCCGAGGCAAAAGCAAGACAGAGAATAGGTCAGACGCTTAAACATTTATGGATCAAATTTTAAAAAAACAGAGCAATAAAGCAGAAGCTGAAAGCTCCAGACTCCCACTCTCTTCTTAAAAGATCCTTCCACCTTCTCTCCTCTCCCTCGTTCTCTTTTTCTTTCCCGGTTGTTATTTGTTCATACCCACCTCTTTCTAATCCCCATTGTTTTTCATCCCCTTAATCCCATTTTTTGGTATCCCCACCCACCTCCTCTTCTGTTCTCCTTGGTGTCCACGGAGTCACCCTGAATTATTCATTTTGTGAAAATGAAATCTTCATGGGTGTTTGGCCGGAGTGAGGAAAGAGGCTGACCACGCGCGCGAACGTGTGACCGAGCGTCACTGAAACCCTTCCACTCGTCCAGGCTGTGTCTTTTAACAACAGCGGAGGGAGAGAAACATGATTAGAGGTGCAGATGAATTTCATTTACACCCCAGCAAAATGTACATCTCTCAGTAGGCATGTCAGCTGCGTTCAGGATCACAGGGGGCTGTAAATGGGATTGTGTTTCACAGTGTTGTTAGTCTCACTCAGGGACTCGCGTGTGCGTGTGTTTGTGCACGTGTGTCCGTGCGTGTGTCTGTGCGTGTGCACGCTCAAACTGCATTTTTGATACTGAATTTATATTATGTTTCAGATTTTCGGGCCAAAAGACACATTAGTGAGCAAGTGAAAAGTTGATGGACGAATCAGTGTCTTCTAGCTGCATCAGATGTGGTTGTGTGTGTGTATGTGTGTATGTGTGTGTGTGTATGTGCGTGCGTGCGTGCGTGCGTGCGTGTGTTCACTCTTTCATTTTTCATGGATGTGTGTTATTTGGTTAAACCAGCAGCAGACATAAGGAGTGTAATAAGCAGCGCCTTCCCCTTCTCTATCCAACCCCCATCATCTCTCTCCCTCTCTCTCTCTCTCTCTCTCTCTCTCTCTCTCTCTCTCTCTCTCTCTCTCTCTCTCTCTCTCTCTCTCTCTCTCTCTGTCTCTCACTCACTCACTCACACACACGCGCACAATCACTCACATCCTCTTTACATCTCTTTCTCTTTCTTATCAGGCCAGTTGGCTCAAATGACAGAGAGAGAGAGGTAGATGAGGAGGAGGAGGAGGAGGAGGAGGAGGGAGAGTGATGGTGGAGAGGTGGAGTGGTGCACAGACGGAGTCTGAATGGAAGAACAAGAATTTATGTGCTGAAATTGTCTCACTTAAAAAAAAATAACATCAGCATCTGTTGTCCACCTGCAGCTGTGCCATCTCTCTTTTTCTCTCACCCCCCCCCCCCCCCCCCCCTCCCCCTCCCAACCCCACCCCACCAACCCCACCCTCCCCACCTACCCATCCCACCCCCCTCGCTCTGCTCCCCAGCATCTCGTTTGTGCTTTAGTCATTTGGCAGCGGCTCCACATGTAGATCACAGGAGGCAGATGGGATGGTGAATTTTAGAGGTCAAATTATACAGTAGGCCCTTCTCCCTCCAGTCCTCTCTTTTCATGAATCAGGCTTTTTTTACTCACGGTCCCGGTCTGAGGGCTCCGATTACATGTTGTAACCAAACCTTCTCAATGAAACCCTTTAAACTCGCAAGCACTCCTGTCGAGCTCTGAATACATGCGGTGCCACACCGGCAATATGCAGAGTGTAGATACACGTGAAGCATTGTTTTTGTCCTTTATGTGGTCTTTTTTTGCATTTCTTACTCTTTCACTGCCACGACTGTAACCGAAACTCAATGCGACTCATCCCGCCGGTGGTTCCTGCATTTTACTTACTTAATCACTCTCGGGGGTGATTAATAGCATTGCTGTTGATTAATCCCTGTTGATCACCTGTTCAATTAATCTGCTTATCATTTCCACACTAATTTGTTCATTCATGTCGACACATGTCGTGTCAAGAGGGATCGTTCACCCACCAGCTCCCCGCTCTGCTGGCCTGGTGGAGAGCTTTACGCTCAAAGTCCTCCGTCATTATGAACATCATGCCGAATTAACATTCCCTTTAAAGTCAGAAGGAATAGTGATATCATGACGGCATAACAGTGAGTTGTTCGTTTGTCACTGTGATGAGGAGCCCCATTGTGCATGGACAATTAACAAAAAATGACAAAATCTATTCAAGCATCATCAGAAAAATTGCCCGTGCAGTTTCAGTAGACAAAGCTCCAACTGTGTGAGGGAAATGTCCAAAAAAGTACAGCACACCTGCACACAGATTTAATCCCTGAGATTTAGATCCTCGCGGGTCTGATTATTTGTGGGGAAATGCTCAGTACGGTTTGAGAATCCAGTCTAATGTCCTGAATAATCCACTTTGTAGTTCATCAAATGCAGATCCACCATAAGATGGGTGTAAGAGGCAGCTTGTCTAGTTAGGATGCCCGCATATACATATATATATATATATATATTTTTTTTTTTTTCATTATCATTTTTTTTCTATTCATCCTGGTTATTAAACGTAGCAGCAGATCATTGTTTACATGTTATCGCTGGATGTCAGTTGAAAGCATTGACACATGGGCAGAAGTCAAAGAAATCACAAGTTTACTAACTCATCGTGGTCACATTGGCAGCAAACTTTTAACTTTAATGCGAACTTTAATGTCATCAAATAACATTTTCCCAAAAAAGTTCAGTTTGTTCTCTGTAACTCACATCTATTCCGTGAGGCTTTTACCTATGAGTCCAGCTCCTCTCAAAGACAATGATCATATTAGCTATTAAATGAAAGTGATTAAATTCACCCAGTTAGAGGCTACCAAATCCCCAGTTTATAACTAACTTCATTGCTTTACCTGATAATATATCGGTTTTGAAAGGCGTGCACAGAGCAGTAGTCGATTAAAACACCACCGGTTGCGAAGAATCAGAAAAAAATAGATAAAGTGATTGACTCTTGTGTGTAAAGTCATCCTTGGATTTGTTGATATGTTACAAATCTGTATGTAATCTCCAACAAAACTACTTGAGAAGCCGTTGGTGGTCCAGCCGGCAGCTCATTTCAATATGATGAACAAAGTTTTACAAAAAATTTGAAGCAAGTCAACAACATTCACTTATATTAAATCAATGGTATGTGAATGAGAGAAAAGGGGTCAGAACTTTTAATTTGAATCATATAATGTAGAATTTGCTACATGTTTGTATTGAACAGTGTCTGTGATATGGAGGGGATAAGATCACCGTCACTGATGTCTCTATCGGTCGCTACTCTTCCATTATCGTATTTTCCAAGCTATTAGTTGTTTGGCTGGTCATGCCACTTGTACATACAAGCACCCTGTATATCAAAATGTACCATTGCATACCATCTGGGACCACTAGATGGCACTGCATGACAACGGAATGCTGCTAAAATCCCCAAATTTAAATTTAAATTATTAAAAGTTACCATGACGAAGAAAACAGAGAAGGCGGAGGACGGTTTATTTGCCTCTTATAGTCTGGGAAATACGCTATAGATAATTTGTTTCCTGAATTGATTTAGTATTTTAAGAATTTAATTAAGAAGCTTAAACTCCCCAGAAACTGTTCAGATTGATTAACTATTCACATAATCTTGCAGCAGGCTTTCAGGATGCATGTTTTGCTTGTAGCCATGTTGTGTCTGCGGATCATGACCCGGGGGCCCAGACAGACTTCTTAACCTTCATAATTGAAATCCTTTTAAGGCAAAGTGGCTCAGCGATGGTCAGCGTGTCAGGCTGCTGCAGTAGTAAACACCCTAATCTGTTACTTGAACTCAGTTAGACTCGGAGAGTAATTTTTTCTTTCTTCTAAGTGTTCCAATAAGTTCACGTGTAGGAGTTGAGCATGCTTCTGTTCGCAGGTACAGTTTGCAGTGTGTTGAAAGAGGAACACTGATTGCTCTCGAGATGTCAAAAGCAGGGGTGTGTGTGTGTGTGTGTGGGGGGGGGGGGGGGGGGGGGGGGGGGTATTGTGGGAATGAATTCAGCTGCTGATGTATTTTCCATTAAAACAAAATGTTTTTTTTGCCTTAGTGAGAGCATTAACTGCTATGTTGTCAGTCCTCCAAGGTGATTGCGTGCACATTCAAGTGCGCACCTCAGGTTCTTGTACCTTTGTCCTTGTATGAGATTGTTATCGCACGTTTGCATCCCTGCGCGGGCTTGACGAGCGCCGGTTGTAAACCCTAAATAACATTGTTGTTTTGAAGGCGAGAAAGGGCACTTTGTTGGTCTGTTGAATGGCAAAACCAATCTACTCGTGTCCATTTTAAACAGCGACGAGGGAGCGCAACGGAAGGGGAGGAGGCGTGGAGGGAGGGATGAAAGGGGGGGGGGGGGTATCGCAGAGTGAGAGTTTTTGAACAAGAGGGAGTGAGACTGAGAAAAGCGGGGGGGGGGAGGGGGTGGCACTCTAAAAGGACTGTGAAGGCCAGATCACAAATAATAAAACAGAGAGGGAGGGAAGAAGGGAGGGGAGGAGGGGGGGATGAAAAAAAAAAAAAAAAAAAAAAAAACAGCGAAGGAAAATATGTTGAGCGAAGGGGAAGGTCGCAGAGAATGGAAGAGAGTGGTACGTGTGCCAGGAGCGCTGCACCTCTCGCTGTGACTGGTGCTCTTCAAGGATTTTAGTCGCCCCTCTCTTTAGTCTCTTGTACTCGCCTCCCTTTTTTTTTTTTTTTCTTCTCGTCTGCATAGCAGTGGCAACGGATTGTTTTCGGTCTCCCCCCCCCCCCCCCCCCCCGCACACCCATTTTTTCTCTTCCCCCCCTCCACCCATTCCTCACTCTCTCTCTCTCTCTCTCTCTCTCTCTCTCTCCGTCTTTCTGTGACTTGCAACAAAAGACTGACGGAGTGAGCCTGACGTCTGAATGAATAGCCCGGACCTGCTGTGAAGCGAGTGAAGAAGGAGACGGCAGCGGGGAAGAGGAGGCAGAGGAGAAAAGATACAAGTGATCTGGCTCAAGAGGCGGAAGAGACGAGAGCGCAGAGAAGTGCTGATTGCTGGCTCAAGACGAATAGAGATCCAATTTTTTCCTTCTTCTTTTTTCCCCCCCCCTCCCTCTCGCCCCCTTCCTCCTCTCTGGAGATTCAAGGAGTTGAAGGCAACCGCTTTAACTGCGCGGGGAGGGGGAGTGACGATCGTAGTTCTCGCTCTCCCGTCCTCCCCCTCACCCACTGCCCTCCAGTGCCACCGTCCGTTTGTTTTCCCCCGCTTCCCCCTCTCGAGAGTACCCGCCGTCTGAGGGAAAAGGAAATGGAACTTCTTGGGGTGAGGTGACGAAGGAGGACGGATTTTGGAATTGAGCAGGAGAAGACAGCGAAGGAGGACAGAGGAAAGGAGGAGGAGGGAGGCTGGAGAGGAGGAGAGGATAACCCCGGGGCATACTGCGTGAGAATACACCAACGCCCACTTCTTAGTCTCATTCTTTTTTCTTTTTTTTTTTCTTTTTTTTTTTGGCGAGGCGGGGGGGTGGGGGGGTGGGGGTGGGGGGGCCTCTGGGGGGGGGGGGGGGTTCTCTCGGTCATCGCTGCAATTCTTCTGCCATGTGCAGCACCTGATTTGAAGAATGTGGAGACAACATTTCCCAGGCAAGCTTTCACATTGTTTTGTGCATTGTGTGTGTGTGTGTGTGTGTGTGTGTGTGTGTGTGTGTGTGTGTGTGTGTGTGTGTGTGTGTGTGGAAGGTAGTTGAGAGGGGGGGGGGGGGGGGGATTTGGCTTTAAGGCTAATGAGCCTCTTATGTTTTCGCAATGAAGTGTGTCATGAAAACAGTGTGTGTGCGCACGAGGGCAAGCACCCATGTGAGCGTGTCAGTGTTTCCTCGGTCTTGAAACCGCGGAGCTCTGCGCAGCGGCTGGGAGGAAGGCGAGATCATATGGGTCGTCATTTTTTTTGGGGGGGGGGGGGGGGGGGTTGGGGGGGGTCAAAGGTCACAGAAGGATAGGCACACCTGAAGTGCTATTTCTGTGGGTCTCCAGTGGCGATGCTGTGTGTGTGAAAAACAACAAAAAAAAGACCAAAAAATGCTTATTTGAGGTCTTTTTCTCTAAAGAGGGGGGCCGTCCTGCGACCACATGGTTGGTGGTTTTATCCTTGCCGCCCACTGAGCGAGTCCCGATCTGTCACGGGGCCGGCACACTGATCCCATGTCACCAGTTTTGTTGACCCGAGTCAATGTCAGTGACGTTTAAAGCACGTTGAGGCTTTAAAATGTACCTTCGGTGTTGTGCAGCGTTAACATAGTTCTCAATTTTGCAGCAAATGCAACGTTAAAGACAGTGCTGGGACAGAAAAATCCCTGAAAGTTGTGCTTTTAAGAATTTCAATTGATACCGTGCGAGTGCAGATCAGCGGGGATGTGTCCCAGCTGAGATTCCCTCCCACCTCCCGCCTCCCGCCGTGCTCCTGACCTGGACGCCGGCGTCGCTTCCTGTGAAGTGAAGCAGGAGTGCGCTGTCCGCTGTTCATCGGCACTGACAGCCGCTTTTGTCTGCGGACCCCCGCTCCTTCAGAGGCCTTGCGGGTGAGGCACAAAAGACGCCGTTTAAAAGAGGATGGATGCTTTTCTTCATTCGCACTTTTGTTTTGTTGTCACTGTTTGCTGCTCACACCACCTGTGATATCTTTATGTCAGCATCCGTTTTTTGTTTTCGTTTTGTTTTTCTCTCTCCCCCTTTTAGTCCGGTACTCTTTCCTACTTGTAATTTCACTCTGCCCTCCTCTCTCTCTCTCTCTCTCTCTCTCTCTCTCTCTCTCTCTCTCTCTCTCTCTCTCTCTCTCTCTCTTGTGTCTCCTCCTTTACTCAGCCCTCTGGCTTAACGTCTGGGTGGTGATAACTTTGGAGGGGGTGCAGGCAGAAGGGAGGACAAACAATGTCTTTGTGTGTCCACATAGTGGAACAAGAGCGAGAGAGGCTGGGGTGGTGGTGTAGCCGGGCGCTGATAGGGTCCAGCGGGGGCCTGGAGGAGCCCTGCCAAAGAAAAGATTATACCTCCCCTCTTTTTCTACACATGCCAAGGGATCGTAAACACACTCAAGAAAGCAGACACTCCCAAGAATACAGGCGCCGGACTGTTGTTAACGTGTTCGAGGGGTCTCTGCTGCTGTTTTAAGATTTCAAAGTTGCATGCGAGAGGGACGTGGAAGATCGGCAGGATGAAGTAAAACCTGGAGAGGAAGCGGGGCATTGGTATTGAGAGCTGTGAATGCCCTTGGACATTTTATTTCACAAGATCTGTGACATGCCTGATAATCGTCTGATCATTACTGGATCTGTGGGTGTGTGTGAAACTAAGTGCAGCCAAACTCCGTGTCTGTGTGCGTTTCATGCGTGTGCGTGTGTGTGTGCGGTCCTAAATATCTCTCTTTGTGGGGTCCCTGGACTGTTTGCGAGGTCTGACCTACCTACCGATTTACAGGCACGAATGTTGTGGTGATTTTGAGGCGCGTGCTGGGCGAAGGTCAAGATGGGGATCCGGGTTAAAGTTCGGCACCTCGGGTGGGATTGTTAAGGTTATGAAAGGTATTAGAGGCTATTGCATCCCCCAATAGTTGTCCCCCCAACATACCAGCCTGCATGCTCCTGCTCGAGCACTCCCCCATGTTTGGGTTGCCAGATTGGGCACAAGGTTTGCCGTCATGAAGTCAGGCTTCTCCCGCTGCATTTGCCACAAAGAGGAGCCCACTGGGTTATCAGCTCGTCCCCTCCCACCCTGTCTCACTCTTGGACAGTCCCATCCCACCCCCACCCCCCCCACCCTCCCAGCTTCGGAGTTGCTAGGTAACCAGAACCAGCTGTTGGTCCTAAGCCCGCTGAGCCCTGCTTTTGGTCCTGCATCGAGTGCAGAGTTTTTTTTTTTTTTTCTTTCTTTTTTTTCTTTTACCGAGAGACTCGCTGTGAACTCGGCGACCGTCGCTGTGTCACTGACATCATCGTGCCATGGAAAAGCTCCCTCACTTCCTTTTGTTTTGCCTCTTTTATTGTTCCACCGATACCGAGATCGGAGCGGGGAGCATCCACAGCGTCTATCACGCTGGCTGGAGCAATTTGGAAGCATTTCGTCACCTTTTTGCACAACTGTTGGGGCGGGAGAGGAGTTGGGGAATTGAAAGAGAAGGAGAGTGAAAAGAACCAGGAGGTGATGATGGCAGTGTGTAAAAAAACAAAAAAGAAAAACTTAAGTCATCTGTAATTTGGAGGTGGTTATAATGATGTCAGGATATAAAAGAGGGTCTCTACTTTGTGTCGCCCCCACCTTTTAGCGAGGATACTCAACTGTCTCAGCACGCTATTAACAGAGATTCGAGATGACACTGTCCACAGTAGTATTATTCATGAAAATCACAATGGCGGAGGTAAGTCAATACAGCTCCGGGTTCCCAGAGAGAACCATTTACATTTCAAAGTGTGTGACAACCTCAAAATAAAAAAAAATTCCAAAAATAAAAACAAGCCCCCCAGTAAATGTGAGGAGAGTGCATTAACTCCCAAATAAGATTGTCTTTGTAAATCAGCCGAGGCATGCCGGAGATCCATGAAACCACGAAAAGCAAAGCTGCCCGATCAGTCAGAAAGCAGAGCATGATAAACAAACATAACTCATGCGGTGTGACGTTATTAAATACCAATTTAAAGACCAGTTTCCAGAACCCAGGGGAAGAAGCACAGGTTTAAGTGAGGGTTTATTTTCTCTCATTGATTGTTTGCGCTCTATTTAGGAAATGATTCTACCGAAAACTCCGGCTCCCAGCGGCTGGCAGAGGAGCTTCTCTCGAAATGCTTCTTTCTTTTTGTTTGTTTTTTTTTTCAAAATCAGCCCTTCCAAACCAGAGAATTAGACCCCAGATTGTTTTCTTCGAGGAGATGCATGTTTCTACGAGTTGTTCTCGCCAACCTTTAAAAAGATTACTTCTATTTCTGTTGTCAGTAATAAAAAAAAAGAAAAAAGAAAGAAAGAAGCTTTTTTAGCTCGGAACATCTGTAATCCATTTGTGGTGGAGAGCCTACGCTCCTGCCGGCGCTGCCAAAAGTTCTCGTACTTCCTGACGAATCATCCAGTTTGTGATTAGTGTCGGCAGAGGATGATATCAACTTCACTTCATTCTAACCCCCCCCCCCCAGGGAGACGCAGGAACACATGACCCCCGCTAGATGAGACTCTGTGCTGTCACACCGAACACGCTTTAGATTTAGTCAGTCAAGCTGTTGGCTTTGTTTCTTTAGCACTCGCTGGCTTGCAGACAATGCTGGCTGTTTGCGCTTTGATAAATACTTTGGGTACAATAACAGGAAATTGGCACAAGTTAATTGGTATTTTGTTATTCCAAAGACGAGGAGCCAAAAAAAAGAAAGAAAAAAAAAGAAATCTACAGCCTAATATAAACCGTCTTCAGTCGTGTTGTTTCTGCTGTACACAGAAGTTTATGTAACAGCAAATACGCACTACCCCCCCCCCCCTTCTTCCTCCTGCTCAGAGTGAGCCTGGTGCTGGGCGGGACTCTTATGTTTGGACAGGAAGAGTCTTGGCTTTGGTTTTTGTTTTCCAAAGTCCAGGTTGCGGGGTCTGGCTGATGGGTGGGACGGCTGGCGTCACACTCCGCAGGCTGACCGAACCAGAGAGGAGTGGGTGGAATCACAACACCAGTTCAAGAATTACAACCATTTGTAACCCGAGACCTAAAAACAGCCAAATTATTATTGTAAAAAAAAAAAAAAAAAAAAAACTCTTTTTTGTGCTCCTTTACAAGATTAGACCTTCTTTCTCATGATTACAAAATAATTATCTCATGAGTTTTATTTAACAAGCTTAGTTTTCTCTTGAGTGCAAAATACTCTTTATTATCTCAACGTAACCCCAATTATCATCCGGTAATTATTACAGGAAAACAGTCATCTGAATTCTGCAAACACGTTTCCACGCTTGCATTTAATACAGATGAGTGTTATTACTGCCGTCTGCAGCCCGAGTCTGGGCGATATTCCACCAGGACCAATAACGTGTCCGCGCTAATCAACATGTGGTTTCCAGAAGCCTGCAGTGATAAAAGCGGAGGCACGGCAGGGTTAGCGTCCACACCGCAAGTGATGAGCAAACCTTAATATACCAAGGAAAAGTTATCGTGTGCAGATGATTTATGGAGTCGTCGCTCTAAGGATTCCTCTAACATACATTGCTGTTTAATCTGACGCTGACTGGTAGTGAGAGGTCAATGAAATTAGCCTTTGTTGTTGCAAGCAGTTTTTTAATTGTTCAGCGGCGAAAGTAGTTAGAAAATGTTTCATTTCACTTGCTTTAAAGTTTGGATCTGGATTTTTTTTTTGTGTGTGCCTGTGATTTTTGTCTTTCCTTGTTTTACTACCTATCGAATATATATTACAGACTTTTTATTCATTAGATACCTCCCCCTAAAAAATTACACTTTAAAAAAAAAAAATGGAGCTTGATTGTTAAGCATATCAAGTAATTTGAACCTTTAGCCTCTTGGTCTTAACGAGAAGGAAAAAAAAAGTTTTCTAATTGAAATCAGACCTACAGAGTTGAAGGTAATCTCCCAAGTCACTAGTAGTATTTGCTTTAAATGAAATTGACAATGGCAGGCCTCGCATTTAAACATATTAAACATGTCCGGATTGTCTGGTCGTGAAACAAATGGAGTGTTCTTTGGAAGGGATTGAGGAATCGGCTGAGCGAATTAAAAGCGTGAGAGCTCAAATAAAGAGGTGAACGCGGGGCAGAGGGAGAGCGGAAGAGGTCAACAGCAGATAGCGCGTCTGAAAATGTGCATGAAAAGACCATCAGACCATCAGAATTACTCATTACCGCCACTGTCACATTTCTTTTAACGTTTGAACATTATCTTCTCAAGCCATTGAAAAAGTGTGGATGAGGCAGCTTGTTTGATCTGCTTGACCTCCGCAGGATTAAATGTAGTGTGAAGTGAACTTACCCAAGCTCCAGACCTGAGATTAAAGCCCCGAAACTCATTAACCTTGACAGACAATCCCAGCAGGCCTGAGTGACTCCAGGCCGTCGCAGAGCCAACGGCACCATTCCGGCGGAGTGTGTGTGTGTGTGTGTGTGTGTGTGTGTGTGTGTGTGTGTGTGTGTGTGTGTGTGTGTGTGTGTGTGTGTGTGTGTGTGTGTGTGTGTGTGTGTGTGTGTGTGTGTATATTTCTTTAGACGGAATGACAATTTGTTGACTTCCTTTTCTGTATGAACTTTCGCTAAATTACGGTTGAGCTTCGGTTCCGACCGTCACAAACGGCAGCCGGCTCCTTCCAATCAGGTATCCCGGTCGTTAAAAGCCACATTAACAGGCTTGTTCAGTGTTAATTATCCACAGATTTATCATGTGCTAAAAGTGGTGCCACGTTCTGCCTTATTAGGCCGAAGAAAGGCCATTAGCCACCAGCTAACGATTAATCAACAGCTTTTTGACCTACTTCCGACAAGTGATGCTGCCTCTTCCAACAGCAACTCACTGTACTCTCATGCAGTGTGTGTGTGTGTGTGTGTGTGTGTGTGTGTGTGTGTGTGTGTGTGTGTGTGTGTGTGTGTGTGTGTGTGTGTGTGTGTGTGTGTGTGTGTGTGTGTGTGTGTGTGTGTGTGTGTGTGTGTGTGTGTGCATTGTGTTGGAGTGTGTTTCCTCGTGTGCGGCTGTTAGATGATGGAAGTATTTTTGCCAGTCTGATAATGAACTCTGCAGGAGTGTGATGAGAAGGCGCAGAGAGAGCAGCCGAGCCACAGGTGTTTGGCGAGCGGTAGTTTTCTCTCCAAAGGCTGCCTTGCTGTAATGTATACTTCACCGACACACACACACACACACACACACACACACACACACACACACACACACACACACACACACACACACACACCCATCATTTCAGCCTCTTCTTATAGAGTGCTGACTTTCCTAGCAGCGCTATATAGAGGTGTAACTGTGACTATATATCCTTGTGGTGTTGTTTCTATACTTTCTATTTGTATGCAGGAGTGTGCGCAGGAGTGTGTGCAGGAGTGTGTTCCCCCCCACATTTCAGTCCGCTGAGACTTTTTTCATTCTGTACTCAATTCCATAATTGTGAATGTGCTCCTGGATTAGTAATGGAAGTCGATTTATTCGACTTCACTAACTGCAGAAATTACAGGCTACTGTGATTTTTACTTACAGGTACACCTCCTCATATTGGACCATATTGGGATAAAACAGGCTCCAAATTATGAATTGACAGGTGAATTGTGGAGTCAGAGTTGTGAGTGATTGGCCTGCAGCAGCTTTATTCTGACTTTTTATTTTGCTGTTTCATTAGTTTGCTTTCTTGGGATTGAAAGTTGTTATTCGGAGAGCGTGCAAACAAGGAACAGGTGGAGTTGCTGGTACAGGCCCAAATCATGAGCATTATGCAGGGGTTCTGATTCCTGACTTTTTCGAACAGTGCGTTACCTGACCGGTGGAGCAGTGGTTAACGCTCTCGCCTCACAGCGAGACGGTTGCGTATTCAAGTTTGCATGTTCTCCCTGTGTGTGGGTACCTTCTTTCTTCTGGGTACTCCGGTTTCTCCCACAGTCCAAAAAAAAGCCTCCGCCAGCTCTCCTCTGAGCGATGCGCTATGTGGCTGCCTACCGATGGATCAATTCGGTGAAGGAATTTCCCCAAGGGGATTAATAAAGTACAATTTCTCTTCCAAATGAGATCTTACTCTGGGTTGACCAGCAACATGAATCAAAGAATCAGAATGTCGAGGAGGTGAGGCTATATGAAGCCAGAAATGACATTGCTTCTGGTTGCACCTTTGCAGCTATTTATCTATCCATTGCAGAGATACAGTGAGTCAGTCCAACTTGAAACAGAGAGTTGGCTTGTTTTCGTCTACCTGATGCAACCGGGATTCAAACCCCCAACACTTAAGGAGTGCTTCTCAAAGGACTCCCGGTCTGCCGGTTTTTCCCCTTCATTCAAATCCGCTAAGAAATCCTGATAAAATGACAATGAAGGCAAAGCTGTGAGAAATGTCATTGAAATACACATTTTCTTTATTGGGTTTGTTGGCGTGAATGCAGATCATAAAATACGTTTCAAATTCTGTTAGTGCACAACTATAGCATACACAGACTTACCATGGCTCAATATAATCCTTACCTGACATGGGAACAGTTGAGCTTTTTGTTGATCTGAACAGCCATAGACGTGATAAACACAGAAGAGCTACCCAACTTCCACTTAGCGTGAGACCTGGCATTGTGTATTAAGCTCCTCACTTAATCCGACGCGCCACACTGTCGCTACACCAGAACAATATTAAAATCACCTGGTGTTTCCACTGTTTTTCCAAGCGGTGTGTGCGAGATGCTGTGAAAAGGGAGCGTTCGTTTGCCTTTAAGGTCAAGATCAGGGCAATGGGAAACCCTGGCTACCAGCCAACTGGCTGCAGCTTGTGGTGAAAACACAAAAAAATACCCCCCCTCAGTTTGACCCATAATGATTATCTATGTGAACCTTCTTTTTTATTTTTTGGGCACTTTTATATCCAAATAAAGACTATTCACAAATTCACAACCCTTATAACAGATTAGCAAACAATATTGTTTCAAAAATATTCCACAGCGCAACGATAATGTTGTTTACGGCGTTCACATAATGGGCTGTAATAAAAGAAAATTATATCTCGATCCTCAAAGTATTTTAATAAACCGAGTTATAAAATGTCTCAAATACGTGCTATAAAAGGGCACAAAATCAACACGGAGCAAAGCAGGCGGGGTGTGAATCATAAAAACAATGCCGTAAAAACCGACAAGATTTATCAGTCCGTCTAAACAAGTCTGTAAAACTGCTAATGATGCATTATAATCAATTTACTGCGCTGGTTCAAACTCTAAAAATGAGGCCACTCTGAAATTAAAGAACCACATTAGAAGAATGAGTTTGTTGCAGAGTTTCACTTCAGTGAAATTTGAAAGTCACCAGAATTTATTTATTTTTCTTTTAAAGGATGATGAAAAGCGCAGCAACAGAGGTCATGATAGGCAAGGTTGTTTTTTTTATTTATTTATAAAAAAAAATTTTTTAGATATATCTCTTAAGATGTCTCTCATTAACCCCTCCAGCTCACGAGTCAGTCCTTCTATTGCAGTCAAACTGTCACGTCGATCCCAGGCATCAAAATATTGCATGCTGCAGTTTGTCCAACTCGTGGTAAATAAACTGATGTGGATAAATCGCTGGAGTTTCCCCCTTCGGTCACAAGAACGAAACAAGTTTTCACATCGTTGAAATGGATTTCCTCTGCCGCCATCAACCTCTTGTATTTCAGATAAAGTTTCATACGGCTTTACTTCACCTGCGGCTAAAGAAAACTGCAAACCAAACGCTTGTTCGCTCAGCTTAAACGCAGGGTGTGATATTAAGGACAACCGACTAAGCTCCTCTTTAATGAGTCCCCCGATTCCTCTCCTCTCTGGTGGGTTAAAGAAGCGGACTGATATTCTCCACGTGGTCCGTGTGTTTACCGACAGTTTGTGTCCTACATTGTTGAATTCTGTATTTCTAGCTCAGCGTTCCTTTAGGGGGCAGAGAGCTCCAGTATGTGGAGGTGAACTTCTAATAAGACGATTTCAATAAGGGATCCCGTTATGGTGCAAAAATATGTCACTTCTTAGTTTGTTTGTTCTAAAAACAATAACGACTCTTGTGTTTACTCTTATTTAAAGAATTTGTTTGTACATAGAAAACTTTCTCCAAAATAAATGGATTTCATTGATATAGCGGTTCCCAGTCTCCAAAGCTCTTAACGCTGTTAATCACATTCACCCATTCACACAACGATGGTTCAGGTTTGGGGTTCAGCGTTTTGTTCAAGGACACTTCGACACGTGGACAGGGGGAGATTGGGAATCAGACCAGCAACCCTTCCCACTGAGAGACAACCGACTTACCAACCAAGCCACAGCCCTTTAATACTGAATTAGATAGTTTGATATGCTTTTTTTTTTTAAAATAGCCATATAGTTTTAATAATATGTATAGTGTTTCTTCTATAGAGAGTTTATCCAATAAGTTCATATTGAGTTTTCCCCCGAGAAAATAACAATAAAAACATCCCAACAGCCCATTTTAACAGTCAGTAACATAAAAATGGCCACTAATGTAATACCTGCCAGTAAAGTAATAACATATAATAACACTTTATATATAATAAAACACAATAACATAGTAACTTGCAAGTAGTGCAACAGGATATTTGAGCCATTGTTGTGATAACGTTATGCAAATATTCTAATGAGTTATTAAATGAAGGTAAATTAAATTAAAGTAAATCTTTTCAAAATATAATAACTGCAGCCCATGTTTTGACAGGAAATAAATAAAACTGCATAAGACTTGCAGTCATCATTCATTCATTCACTCATCCGATACAGCAGCACCGCTCCACTATGACTGTAAAAGATCTTTTGCTATTCTATTAACTTATCGAAACGTGATTACTTTATTGGCTTTATTACTTTCAAAATGGCCAAAATCGTTATTTTACTCGCAATTATTACATTATTGGAAGTTATTAAATTATTGGCTGCGCACAGACCATAAAAACCAAAAGCCAGCGCATTTATATTCAGATTGTGAACTCATTTCTGATTGGAGGATATATGAAGCTGAGCTCTGCCCACTTCCAACCAGTAAGAAATACACTGAAAAACCTTCAATTAGAGAAATTTAAAAAGTAAAAAAAAAATAAAAATGAAGCTGCGTTGACTTGAGCAGAGATGTTTTGCAGAAAACCCTGTCACGCCTCGTAACAAAGCGGATTGAGGAAATACATTTTTTTTTTTTTGGTGGGGACTTTTTAATTGTCAATTAGAAGCAGAAAATTGGTAAAACCTAGATCAGTAATTAATGCAGCCTTTTCGATTAACTGCCCAGAAATAATGAAACAAGCCAACTGGTGCAGAACTGCAGCGCGACTAAACTGTCACGCTGACACTTTTACATGCAACCTCCTCCTCTTCTTTTTTTTTTTTTTTTAAATTTAAATATCCATTTATTTATTTATTTATTTATTTATTTATTCGTACCGTCGTACGCACGTCGTCTGTTTACTGCGTGTTAGCATGTTGTAGTCGTGGGGGTCGCAAACACCGCCCGCGCTTCCCAAAAAAAAAAAAAATCGGAGGAGTTTCGAGGGACAGACATGGAGCGGGGCTGGCTTGGATGTCCTCTCCAGCAGCGCAGATGCCACTAAATAAAATATTTCATAATCCTGCCCAAATCCTCTAATCACCATGACAACAGGCAGCAGGGAGCCAGAGAGTGGTGGTGGTGGTGGTGGTGGTGATGGTGTGTGGAAACCCCCCCCCCCTTTCCACCCATCCTCCCCTTGCTCCTTTTTCTTTTCCCTCCTTTTTCCTCTTTTTAATCTAAATTCGGGTCCACACTGTGAGTCAGATTTTTTTATTTTTTTTTCCTACACAGTTTTCTTATCACCCAAAGAATGCATCACGGCGATCTTAAAGGAGGGGAGAGAAGTTAATTGGCTCTTTCTGGTAGATTCAGGCAGTGAAGGAAATGTGAGGAGAACCCAGACTTTTTGGATTTTGTATAATTTTTTTTTGTCACATCGATGAGTTATTAGTGTTACTATCTCACACTAAAGTGGAAGTACTAGTACTTTAGTTGCCTCTGCCTGTGAACTGTTGATCACAAATGATGAATTAATATATCCTTTTATTTTCCCCTGCGTTCTGTGTTTACCTGTCTTTACTGGGTTAGTTGGTGGCGCTCTCAATAGTCAGGACATTTTTTTAAATGTGTGTGATGAAGTCACGTTCGCAATAGTTTCCGGAGAATATTGATGTGATCTTTGATTTCACTTTAAATCACCATTTTTAGAGCAAACTAGCAGAGATGTACACAAAGTTGACATTCAAAATTGAGCCGTTTCTAGTAGGAGACGTGTTTCTATTGAGCTGAATTGAAAATGAACAAAAAAAAAAGGAGGTGTCATTACGTACAAGAAGAAAACACCCCAACTGCTAAAGGGCAGCAAGAGTACAGCTTAAGTTTGTGACGTCAAACACCGACGTCTGATTAGTTTGAGTTCAGAGGCTCCCGACAGGTTTCATCAGAAGCTTGAAATATTGATTTTAGTTTTAACTGAAATAATCATCACCTTCAAACATTGGCTTTAATATTGAGATTATCTATTCCTTAAGGAAAAGATTAAGGAAACAACTCAAAAGAAACACAGAGGAGAAGGAACAAAACTCAAGCTGCTGATCAGTCAGATGAAGATGCGACTTGTTAGGTTTGGAGCTGAAGATGGACGTTGGTTTGAAATCGTTCTGCAGGATTTACTCAAGTCAGGTGTTAGAATATTTCTACTTTTGTTGCTGAAGTTCTTTTAGAGTTTGAAGTACGAAACAGGAAAAACCAATCACGAGGATTAAAACTTGACCACATTCTTCCACCTGTTTCCATTCCAGACTGAGTTCCCTGCACGACATTGAGCCCCTGTTAGCTTCACTTTATTTAATCCTGGAGTGAAATGGAACCGTTTTGTGATCATAACCTGGGATTCAGGGAAGCGCCACGTCCTACAGTCAAGATCCCGTCTTCTAATCTTAGAGGACGGCTGGATTCACACGGTCTGCAGGAGCCTTTCATTGGGAGAACGTGTCACGTGCTTGCGCTTACTTATTTAATGGCCCTTAAATCAGTAGTGACGGACGGAGTGTGAAAAGAGTGGCGGCGTGCCCCCAGTCTTCACTATCATGCATGTTTTTTGGTTTTCCCAGCAACTTCTATCACAACTCTGGTCCCGAGATAGAAAAAAAACCCAGGCAGTGACTGGAGCACAACTTCAAATTCTGCATGACAGTGATTTCCTTCAGCGGCTGGTGAACTCGCTGAAGGAAAGTGGACAGGATAATGAAGGTGATGACCTCATGGGGTGAAAGGACCTGTTGCCTGGTAACAGCGTGGACGAGGTGTGTGTGATTGGGATGGTCATATCGGTGGAGAGAGAGTGTGTGTGTGTGTGTGTGTGTGTGTGTGTGTGTGTGTGTGTGTGTGTGTGTGTGTGTGTGTGTGTGTGTGTGTGTGTGTGTGTGTGTGTGTGTGTGTGTGTGTGTGTGTGTGTGTGGGATATATCGACCAGTGTTTCCAGCTAAAGGATATGATCACAGTAGTTTAAAGTAAAGAGTCAAGTTCAAGAGTATCGATCCTGCCCAGGTGTGTGTGTGTGTGTGTGTGCGTGGCGCTGATTGAACTGGTCACGCAGCGTTAAACACACGCCACCAACCCGTGTAAACACATCCTGCTGCGGGCTGCCATTCCAGCCTTTTAGCCCTTCTTCTTGCAGCTCACTTGACTGTGTGTGCCAGACATAAATGATTAACTCCCTCTCCCTTTCTCTTTCTGCCCCTCTGCAGGTATTCGGCCCCAGATTATGAATGGGCCTATGCACCCGCGCCCCCTGGTGGCGCTGCTCGACGGGCGCGACTGCACCGTTGAGATGCCCATCCTCAAAGACCTGGCCACTGTTGCGTTCTGCGACGCTCAGTCCACACAGGAGATCCACGAAAAGGTGCGAAATCCAATCAGTGGGACGTTTCTCACTTTAAATGACTTCTTGCCGCAGCGACTTTAAAACTCCTCCGAGAAGAGCACCGCTTT